>NC_068984.1:131283167-131284867 GCF_001194135.2 Octopus bimaculoides | reverse complement strand
ATATATATATATATATATATATATATAAAAACAAATGGTAAATGAGTATATGCATATGTACGTACAGGTATGTGCATACCGACATCCACCTGTATGTATAGGTGCATATCTGGGTACAGGACATTGCAAACAAACGTAGACGAGAACACACGAGCCACATAGAGAACATTCTCCTTCATCAGCCACCCACGTTTTAACACCGGCGTTTCGACGAATATATATATATGCTTTAGGTGCGAACGGTTCTTTTATACGGCGCTGTTTTTACAATCCTATAAATAATAATAATGGTATTTTCATATAAGCCTAAAGCTTATAGGAAAGCCTTCTTTTTTTCTGTCGAGGGCTTATATGCCCCTTTATTAGACTATTTTCATTAGTCATTGCACGGTAATCACCATAAGCTTTAAGCTTATATAAAAAATACCATTATTATTATCTACAGGATATATATATATATATATATATATATATATATATATATACTTTTAACATCCATACCTGCAAACGCCATGCTTGGCCGCTAAATCCACAATTTTTTTTACTCTCTCTGTTTATTTTCTCTTATTCCTTTCTGGAGAGCGTAAGCTTGAAACGTAAAGACTTTTTCACTTTCCCGACCGTGAAACTAATACACCTACTTGTTCATACACCTGTCTTCGACTTTTGTTTTTCTTAAATTTCAGCAATACATACATACATACATACATACATACATACATACATACACACACACACGCGCACACACACACACACATATATATATATATCTATATCTATATATATAGTAACTCCCAAAAAGAACAAACACAGAAAACTCAACAACGCGAGGATGTGGTACATGTAATATATTAGCAAACACTCAGGGAAGGAAAGAAAGGTGGTCTAACGTTTCGAGCAGACGCTCTTCTTCGGAAACAGAGGAAAGTGCAGAGGAAAGGAAGACGGGGGAAGAAAATCACCAACGATTCACATGTGGTTACATTTTGAAATGACCGGGAGGGAATACGTGTGTGTCTGTGTCTGTGTGTGTGAGTGTGTGTGTGTGTGTATGTACGTGTATATATATATACACATACATATATCGCTCTTTCTTACATACATACATACATATACACACACATATATATACACATATATACATACACACAAACACACGTATATGATACAGTCTCTAACATACGTAATATAAATGGTAGAAAAAATTTGATCATCTGAGAATATCCATACTCTAACTAGACAAAAATTTCCCCCAAGGGCTTACAATTTGAAAGTAACAAACAAGTAAGATAACTCTAATAAAATCACTTGACTGAAATTTTCGGAAATGTAGAATGGGAGTCATATGGTTTTTTAAACGATTTGATTGAAAGAATGGATATGTTTCGGTATTTTCACACCTCCTCAGTGAAGAATATTTTATTCAGAGAGAGAGAGAGAGAGAGAGAGAGAGAGAGAGAGAGAGAGAGAGAGAGTGTATGTATATAAACACAAAAGAGTATAATGACATTACTTTAACCAAGTGACTCAAATACCAAGTTCTACTCACATTATTATATTTTCTAAATCTTGCAAAAGATGTAAATATTAAAGCAACACTCTCACATGTCTACATATGCATTTATTCACACAAATACAAACGAGCAGACACAGACGCGCCTACGAACACACACACACTTACAAACACTGTATATGTATAT
>NC_068984.1:131281697-131282502 GCF_001194135.2 Octopus bimaculoides | reverse complement strand
ATATATATGTATATGCGCGTTGTCCCATCCCCCCTCCATCATCGATTGACAAACAATGTTGGAGTATTTACGTTCCTGTAACTTAGCAGTTCAGCAAAAGCAACTGATAGTATATGTACTAGGCTTTCAAAGAATAAGTCCTGGGGTCGATTTCTTCGACTAGAAACCCTTTAAGGCGGTGCTCCAGCATGGCCGCAATCAAATGATTGAGACAAGTAAACGAATAAATGCGTGCATGCTAGTGTGTGTGTGCGTGTGTGTATGCATAATGTGATAGTTTGAATATTTCTAATTTCCCCTCCTCCCACCTCCTTGTGTGTGGGTCCGTTCATAGGAAAAGTGTTATCATCAGCATCCCCCTTCCGCCACCTCACTCTTTCCCATCTCTCATTTTCCGAATGTGTGTGTGTATGTGTGTAAAGGGATAGTTTTAGAGATCTCAGTGACAGCAAAACATTAAAAAAGAAAAAAAGAAAAAGTGCAAGAAGAAGAAGAAATAGAAAGAGAAAAGAGCAACAGGAGAATGGAAATGTGTGAAGCGTTGAATTGAGAGCAGCGAGAATCGTCGTCAACAGCAACTACAACAACGTTCGTAACATTAGGAGGAAGTAAAGGTGATAATATTAGTGGTAGCGAAGGCGGCGAGCTGGCAGAAACGTTAGCACGCCGGGCGAAATGCTTTGTGGTATTTCGTCTGTCTTTACGTTCTGAGTTCAAATTCCGCCGAGGTCGACTTTGCCTTTCGTCCTTTCGGGGTCGATAAATTAAGTACCAGCTGTGTACTGAGGTCGATCTAATCGACTGG
>NC_068984.1:131280005-131281307 GCF_001194135.2 Octopus bimaculoides | reverse complement strand
TATGTAACCCCTTGTGGGTAATAAAAAAAATAGAAACGTTAGCACGCCGAACGAAATGCTTAGCACTATTTCGCCTGCCGCTACGTTCTGAGTTCAAATTCCGCCGAGGTCGACTTTGCCTTTCGTCCTTTCGGGGTCGATAAATTAAGTACCAGCTGTGTACTGAGGTCGATCTAATCGACTGGCCTCCTCCCCTAAAATTTCTGGCCTTGTGCCTAGAGTAGAAAAGAATATTAGTAGTAGTTGTGGTGGTAGTAGCAATGGTGGTGGTGTTGGTAGTGGTGTATGTAAGATGTGACGGTGGAAAGGAAGGGAGGAAACGTGGTGGGGGGAAGAAGAACGAAAGGGCCGTCGTTGACTGCACAACGTAAGCCCACAACTCTCACCTTCCAGTCAACTGTAGGTTTTTTTTTCAAGCAATGCTAGTTGATGTGTACCACACCTCCTAATTTCTAGCTGGGTGTAGTGACACTGGGTGGAAGGTAGGGTGCGTGACCAAGGGTGGGTGGGTAGAAATGATGGTGGTGGTGAAAGTGGTAGTGGTAGTGGTGGTAGTGGTGGTGGTGGTAGTGATGGCGGCGGTGGTGATGGTGGCGGCGGCGGTAGTGGTGGTGGTATGGGAGTGAAGTAGAAGGGCTAAGTCAATGAGAATATGGAAGTTAGAGGGTGTATTTAAGAGAGGTATACAGCGTAAGTATGACTACTTGTGTGTGTGTGTGTTTGTGTGTGTGTGGAACAAGGAGTAGGGCGCCGAGAGTAATATGAAAGTGGATACATGCCTAGGTATATGGGGAAGGTGCTTTAAGCTCGTCACTACACTCACTATATACAACAACAGCGTTTGTTACAGTTGTGCCTACAAACAAACGGACGAAACCAACGAAGGAGCTTCTGCGACTTACTATAAAGAGTATTTCCATCATATCACACATTTAATAAATATGTAAGCGTATATCCATCTATCTATCAATCTAACTATCAATCTATCTATCTATCTAGTTATACGTGTATGTATGTATACATAAACACACACACACATATATACATATATAATACATATATATATATGTATATTATATATATATATGTATGTATATATATATCTAAATAATATGTGACAATTATTCGGTAGCCATGATAAAACTCTGAGTTTCGGATGTCGGGGCGGAAACACACGCCGCCATCTCTTCAGTTATCTGGCCATCGGAGTTTCCTCCCCGACATCCGAAACTCGGAGTTTTATCATGGGTATCGGATAATTGTCACATATTATTTACAGATATATATATATATATATATATA
>NC_068984.1:131278615-131279808 GCF_001194135.2 Octopus bimaculoides | reverse complement strand
GCAGGAGTGGCTGTGTGGTAAGTAGCTTGCTTACCAACCAAATGGTTCTGGGTTCAGTCCCACTGCGTGGCACCTTGGGTAAGTGTCTTCTGCTATAGCGTCGAGCCGACCAAAGCCTTGTGAGTGGATTTGGTAGACGGAAACTGAAAGAAGCCCGTTGTATATATGTATGTGTGTGTTTGTGTGTGTCTGTGTTTTCCCTCCCACCATCGCTTGATACCCGATGTTGGTGTGTCTACGGGCCTGTAACTTAGCGGTTCGGCAAAATAGACCAATAGACTAAGTACTAGGCTTACAAAGAATAAGTAAAGGCGGTGCTCCAGCATGACTGGAAGAGATAAAAGAGTAGATATACATATACACGTTTGGTTTTGTGTGCGTACACGCGCAAAGACACGTGATTACTTACCCCGAAGTCAGCAGTCACTACGAATATTGAATAGTCTTTCGACTTCACGAACAATATTTGCATGTGTGGTATATCATCTGCACAAACCTTTTTTAATAAGGATATACTCACAGCCGCAGAAAGGAATTATTTATGCACTCATCTGGTTCTCAGTACCGATTCTTTCAGTTGAAAAGCTTATTTGACATGTCTGATTATATTTGGACGTATGAAGACCTTCCGCTGCGGAAGTAGCCTCGGGAGAAAATTCTTTCCTTAGACGACATGGTTGAAAACGCATATTGGAATGCGTATGGCGTTCTTTCCCATCGTCAGCTACGAAAATCAAATCTCATTCGCAACCCGATAAAAAATTAATTCTACATCAAGATAGAATTAAATAAAGAAATTCACACGAAACAGTATTGAATAAAATATAATAGTCAAAAGTCATGTTTAATACGTTTTGTGTACTTTAAGAATTTAATATCAGCAGTTGCCAATGGGGATCTCAGTCCACACAGTATGAAGATATGATATATATGCAAACTATCAGGGCAAATCTAAGTATTTGTCCACGGATTGGAAAATGATGAACAGCCTTAATCGATTTTCAAATCTTAATGGATTCTCAACAGAGATGACTACACCACTTAATCAATCTCAAAGAACCTTGCGGCCAATTTGTTTATATATACAACAAATCCAATAGTTTTAGCGAACTGTAGCTGCTACTAATTTGCATACTAGACGTATATAATATTGGATCTGTCAACGGAGATCTCAGTCCATACAGTATCAAGAT
>NC_068984.1:131271323-131274950 GCF_001194135.2 Octopus bimaculoides | reverse complement strand
ATCTCATATCAAGATAAACAGCGCATAAACTCGCAGTTAGAATTTTCTGCAGGTCGAGTAGCCCATCCCGCTCAAAAGGTCCCTGAATAAGGTTTGTTTAAGAATGTTAAAGATGTTGAGCAAAACACCCATGATTCCAAAGGTGAATTATTCAGACCGCAAAGAATTCCTCTCAACACATGGCTATGCTGCTCCCCCACTACTTCTGCTCATGATCAGAGATGCACATATCGTCAGCCACTAAGGGACATGCTCAACTGGTTAAGGTCAAACAACTGACATGCAAATCTGTTGTATTGAGCATAATATTTGCTGTAGCCCATCTTTTATACCAAGACAAAACAATGTACATAACACTTCCAATCAATTAAGATCAGAAGCCATGAGAGCCATTGCCTGGCCATGAGAGCCACTGCCTTTATTATTATAATTATAATTATAATAATAATAATAATAATAATTATTATTATTATTATTATTATTATTATCATTATTATTATTATCATTATTATTATTATTATCGTTAGTATTGTTGTTGTTATTATTATGAAATTCAATTTATTCTCATAGCATTACTTCCGTTGGAGCACGAACGGTGGAAGTGCTGCACGGAAACATTCTCATTACCACGTTACACCATTTAAAAGAGGAAAATCTGTAAGTCTTCTGAGATGGTCTTATAAAGCAATCAATGTATATGTAACTGAAGAATCAAATGAAATATCTTCCGTGGATAGACCCCAATGGCTTGCTTGCTTTTCTAAAAATACGCAAGAGAGCTTAGCCAAATCACTGATGGTTTTCAAAGCTACTTGACTGATGGCAACTTCCCAAAATCACGGAAAACTGACATAGTAACCCAAATACATCAAAAAAGAAAGGAAAACTAGAGACAAAAATCTATTGAACTGTCTTCTTGGCAGGCATGGCTGTGTGGTTAAGAAGCTAGTTTTGCAACTACGTGGCTTCTGGTTCACTCCCACAACGCTGTCGCTCTTTGGGCAAGTGTCTTCTGCTATAGTACCGGACCAACCAATGCCTTGTGAGTGGATTTAATAAATGGAAACTGTATGGAAGGTTATCGTGTGTGTGTGTGCGCGTGCATGTTTTTGTATTTGTGTCTGTGTTTGTCCCTACACTTCCTGGCAACCGGCATTACTCTGTTTACGCTTCCGTAAACCAGGCTTCGGCAAAAGTGATTTATAGAATAAGTACTAGATTTTAAAATATGTACTCGGTTTGAGTCGATTTGCTCGACTAAAAATACTGGTGCTCCAGCATAGCCGGAGCTCAATAATTCAAACAATTAAAAGTTAAAAGATAGATAATTCGGTTTGTTATAGAGATTCAGTTGTTGGTATATGTAGTACGTGTGGTTTCTATGAAGAAAGAAACTGCTTAAGCAGCTTTCTATGTCAAAACCAGATGATATCAAATGAAGTTCTGTAGCAACTGAAAACCGACTTTACTGCGGTGAATCTACGTGGGATTTTAAAGACATTTAATCGAAGCTGCTACAGTTAATGGTGTTGTCCCTACACGGTTGAATATTCACTATTTGCGGTAATATAGAGCGGTGAACTGGCAGAATTGTTAGCACGCCGGACAAAATATTTAACAGCACTTCATCCGTCTTTAGGTCCTGGGTTAAAATTTCGCCAAGGTCGACTTTGCCTTTCATCCTTTCGGGGTCGATAAAATAATTACCAGCCGAGCCCTGGGGTCGATGTAATCGACTGTCCCTCTCCCTCAAATTTCAGGCCTTGTGCCTATATTAGAAAGGATTACTTGTGGTAATACAAGGCGGCGAGCTGGCAGAATCGTTAGCACGCCGGACAAAATACTTAGAAGCATTTCATCCGTCTTTACGTCCTGAGTTCAAATTTCGCAGATGTCGACTTTGCCTTTCATCTTTTCGGGGTTGATAAAACAATTACCAACCGAGCCCTGGGGTTGATATGTAATCGACTAGACCCTTCCACGAACTTGCTGGTCTTGTGCCAAAATTTGAAAGCACTATTTGCGGTAATACATACAGATAGCATCTCAAAAATCAAGGCATCCGCAATAACAGTGGCATGGGTTTCACAACAAACAAATATGGATAACGAGACTTGATAACAAGACTTTATTTTCTATCCAATTTTCTTACGAATAATATAACTAATATGAACGCTGTGTCTCGAATAAATTGCCTTCAATTTTGTCCAATAGTTTTACCAGTCAATTGACTTGCCAATAAATGTTGTGTCTATAATAAATTGTCTTCGAACTCGTTCCATAGTTTATTAGTTTATTGTCTAATGAATAATGTGTGTGTATATAAAAGATTATTACTTCGATTTCCTTCCATAGTTAAGCATACACAAATAGACTGCAGCCTGCTATAAAATGTAATATACTATTAAGGCGGCGAGCAGGCAGAATCGTTAACAAGCCGGACAATATGCTCAGCGGAATTTCTTCCGGCTCCTTATGTTCGAAGTTCAAATATCGCCGGAGTCAACTTTACCTTTTATCCCTTCGGGGTAGATGAGATAAAATATTAGTCAAGTACTGGAGATCGATGTAACCAATTTGTCCCCTCCCCTCAAAATTGCTGACTTGCAATGGACCGGCGTCCCATCCTGGGAATGTTGCGATCTCGGCCATTTATATGCGATGGAAACTGAGTAACTGAGCAATATACTTTCTGCGTCCTGGGGTCCAAGAAAAATATTGGCTTCAAATTTCATCGACCCGAGTATTTTACTGGTACTTATATTATCGATCCCGAAAAGATGAAAAGCAAAGTCGACTTCGGTGGAATTTGAACTCAGAACGTAACGGCAGACGAGATACGTGCTAACGTTTCGGCCAGCTTGCCGCCCTTAGTTCAAGAAAAATAATAAAAAAGAAATATTATAATATACATTATGGTAATCATTAAAATCGCAACGATCCTAATTTGCGATACGGTTTCGATTATTAGTTCACTTCACTTACGTTGATTCTCTCCGAACTTCATTACACTTCCGTTTCCTATCTTCTCGCCCATAAAGTTCTTTTCTCTCGACAAAACCAAATGTTCGTGTAATACAGGGACAAATACCTTGACCAGTTCAAGATTTCACCTTTATATAGTGTGCATCATGGATAAATTATCTAGACGGCGTCCATCCTTTTCAAAGTTGTACTCACAGGAGGAGATGAGTTTAGTATTACAAGCTAGGTATTTCATCTGTCTTTACATTGTGAGTTCAAATTTCGCCGAGGTCGACTTTGTCTTTCATCCTTTCGAGGTCGATAAATTAAGTACCATTTGCGTACTGTGGTCAATCTAATCGACTGACCCCCTCCTTCAAAATTTCAGGCCTTGTGCCTAGAGTAGAAAAGAGTATGGTATTTTATTTTGAAGACTTTGGGAGAAAGATGTTGACTTCGGCGGTATCCGAACACGGAATATTTAGTTGCAGAACATATACTGCAAGGCATTTTTCTTCTCCTCCAATGCTCTAACGAGTCAGCCAATACTTAACAATGTTGTCTATAGCCATGAAGCGTGCGGTGTGAAATTTGATGTGGAGAGAGGGCTGGGTAGGATTCGATTAAACTGACCTCCAGTACTTGAATGGTGTCATATTTTGT
>NC_068984.1:131268915-131270458 GCF_001194135.2 Octopus bimaculoides | reverse complement strand
GACTGATCAACTTTACAGATTGATATGCACTTTCGCAAACATCAGTCTATATTTGTTATAGCTGCTCTGCTTCGTATTCAAGCTGTTGACCTTGTTTGTTCTTGATCTCCTATAAAGTGAAGACAACGTGTTATCGGATTTTTTACTCCAATTTGCATCTCTCTCTATGCGTTTGGGTGTCGGAGTAACACACACACACACACATACGCACGCATGAACACACACACACACACACACACACATACACATATGCACACACACTCACCCGCATGCACGCAAATGTACATGTGCGTGTGTAGGCTTGAGCATGTGTTAAAGTGTTTTTGTGTATATCTGCCTGCTTGACTATATATAGTGAGAGAGAGAGGGCGAAAAAGAGAAAGGGAGAGAGAGAGAGAGAGAAAGAGAGAGAGAGAAGCAGATATATGCGTGTGTGCGTGCGTACACGTGTACAATCACATGGAACACACATTCACACACACGTATGAGTATGTATGTATTTATGTTTGTGTGTATATGTATGTGTGTATATATATATATATATATATATATATATATATATATACGTGCATATATGTGTATATACATACATACATGCATACATAACGGTGGTGCACCAGCATGACCGCAGCCACTTGGCTGAAACACATAAATAAATAAAAAATACATATATACATACATATGTATATATACTTATACACGCTTGCATACGCGTGCGCGCGCGTGTATGTATGTGTGTGTATGTGTGTGTATGTGTGTGTATTTGTGTGTGAACACGTAGCTTCTGTGTTTAGGTACATATATACTGCAGTAAACAGTATATATATGTTTGCTGCAACCGATGACGTGTCTGGCATCAGCTGCAGTGAACTTAGACTTGCCCTTATTAGGGTTGACTGCAACACGTAATGCAACAATTTTTGTGCACTTTGATAGGTTGCAGCTGCTGCACAGTTTCATAACGGTTCGTTCGCGGGTGAAGTTTAAGACGCCTTGCTTTTGTGTGTGTGTGCGTGTGTGTGTGTGTCTGTGTGTGTATGTGTGTGTGTCTGTGTGTGTCTGTGTGTGCACAGCGAAAAGTGCACGCGACCAGGTCACTTGCTTTTTATCTTCGTGTGCAGCCTTGCAAATGTAAAGTTTTCTGTTTACACATAACAGACCGACGCCTGGTTGCAGTTTAACAAGGCAAACTTGACAATAACAACCATCACCACACCCACAACAACAACAACAACAACAACAACAACGACAAAAACCACAACAACAACAGCAACGTGTATGTCAACGGGAGGTTGCATTCAATACATTTAGCTCACCTGCGTTCTTGGTTTCGTGTCACGCACTTAGCGCTTCACTGCGCATTGATGTGAGAGGCCTCAATCGCTTTCGCTTGTTTACCTATAAAGATATTTGTGTTTTTTTAAATTTTAGTTTGGTTTAGATTTTTTTATTTTTTATTAATGTCTTCGCACTAAATGTGGTCAAAAAAATGTCACCTCCTTCCTATCGATTTTTATTCCGACTTCCTCTTTTCTACGAGTGA
>NC_068984.1:131262989-131263880 GCF_001194135.2 Octopus bimaculoides | reverse complement strand
GTGAGAAGAAAATATATGCGAGGTGGGAGAAAAAAACAAAGCAAAAAGGAAGATGGGACAATAGGGAGAAAAATGGGGTGACAGGGAGAGAAGAAACGAGAGGAGAAAAGAAAGGGAGGGAGAAGAATACAAAGTAATAGGTGCAGATTAGAGAAGACAGATTAGGAACATCCAGAGTACGAAGAGACGTTAGGTGAAGGAAAGTAAGGTAAAAAAGGATGATAAAGGAGGTTTACAAAAGTGGAAAAGTTCGTACGTATGTATGGATAGATGGATGGATGGTTAGATGGATAGATAGAAAGAGATGGATAGATAGAAAGAGATGGAGAGATCGATCGATCGATCGATCGATAGATAGATAGATAGATAGATAGATAGATAGGCAGACAAGCAAACAGGTGGAGCAAGCAGCAGATATAGAACTCTTTACAGGAATGTGGGGGAGGAGGTATAATAAATGTGTGAGTTTATGTGTGTATCTATGTATATGCATGTATGTCCGTGTGTATGTATATATGTAAATTTATCGACTGAAAACGTGCAAAAGTGAATCAAAGTCCTAATGTTTCGTGCATGTGATTTTTCAGTTACGGATGTCTCGGTCCTCGAATCATTTCCGTCTTCCAAATCCACTCACAGGCTTTGGTCGTCTCGAGACTATAGTAAAAGACACTCGCTCAGGGTGCCACGAAGTGGGACTGAACTCGGAACCATGTGGTTCGGAAGTAGGCTTCTTACCACACACACACGTATGTATATATATATATATACAGGGTGTCCACAAAGTCTGGGTACACGGAGATTAACACATACTTTAAGAAATTATTATTTCTTATATTTAATTATTTATATTATATGATTTTATTTACTCCATGTACCCAGACTTTGTGG
>NC_068984.1:131261120-131262979 GCF_001194135.2 Octopus bimaculoides | reverse complement strand
ATATATATATATATATATATACACACGCACACACACTCACACACGCTAACATTACATGATGCTCAATGCCTTCAATTCTATCCGTCTGCACCATTTGCAACACATTTTGCTGGTTGACGATATCATCCTCTTACCAAGAAGTTGTTTGTAGAAGCTAAGAGCAGTAAACTATAACGAATAAAGTACTGGATGTAGAGGTTTTGTAAGGATCAGACTTAAAGAATGGCTGTTATCAATCGAGCTTTTCATTGTTAAGCTAACGCCAATTTGAAAGACATCGTGTCAATAATTGAGAAGGCCAGCTATTGGATTTGACTGAAAAGGGATGATGAAAACTGGCTAGGTAAGTGATGTTTAAATGTGATGCTCCACAGTTTGAATTCTTCTCACGATCCCGAGATGAGGGACTTAAAATACCATCGTAAAAGACAAAAGATGATGCTTATGAACTCTAATCCACCTTGCACGGCCAATTTCGTGGTAGGGGATAAGTCGACTTTATCGACGTACGTGCTCAACTGGTACGCATTTAATCGACCCCGAAAGGCTGAAAGGCACAGTCACTATGGTACATACAATGAATCAAAAAGTACGGTACATCGGTGGTACGCTTATAGAACCGTGGTACACCTATAGAACCAAACATAGTACCTTTGCGATTTAATCACTGTGGTACGTCCACTGATTCAAACACGTAGTACCTTGGAGATTTAACTACTCTGGTATATCCACTAACCCAATCATAGTACCTTGGTGCGTTAAACGCTATAGTACCTTAATATACATCCACAAGTTCAAAAACGGTTAAACTGAGTTCATTGATCTCTATGCTGCGGCCATTGACTCGACAGAGGATGCCTTGGGAGTATTAATCACTCAGATACGGCCACTAACTCAGAGAGGTGTAATTTCGGTACATTAAGCAATAAGCTATTTGTTCTTACGTAAATAGGTGGTAACTGTTTAAAAATACGATAATATGAAACGTATTGAAGGAGGATTCTCTGCTACATCGAGCCGCCGGTTGAGCAGCTTATACATACATACAGGATGTGTGTGTGTGTGTGTGTGTGTGTGTGTGTGTGTGTGTGTGTGTGTGTGTGTGTGTGCGCGCGAGCATAAATGCTTGCATTACAAACACATGAGTGTATAGACAAAAGGTAAAGAAGTGAGAGTCGATACTGTCGCTAGAATAACAAAGTATATTACATTTATAAAAATGAAAGTTCAAATTTAATATATAAGGTAATATATATCAGATTATATTATTACATGATACAAAATTATATAATATAATTTCATATATTATATTATTACATAATATGATAATATAATGTATTATACTATAGTATATTATTGTGTTGAGTCAAAAGTTTTGCAATATTTTGGTAACTTATTTGCTTTCTTCATCAAGTTACATCAAAAGCAGAGGCCATCATGTTGCACTGTCTGAAGCCACTTTTCTGCCAGTTCTTTGATCCCAAGCTGATGCCAGTTCTTGTCCTTCGGGGCAGTGAACACCTTCACTGAACCTTCTACCTCTCCTCTTGGTTGATGAGGCGTCCTGAGAAAAGGAAGTGAGCCATGGATCGGAACAAGTAATAATCCGAGGGATATATTTTTCCGCAGTCCGAACGTACATAAGCGATGGTTACGTAAGAGTCATCTTCAGGAAAATGTGGCTAAACATTGACGTTTATCAAATCCACTCACAACACCTTGCTCGGCTCCGGGTTATTATAGAACACTTGACAAAGGTGCCATGAAGTAGGACTGAACCCCCGAAGTCATGTGGTTGTGAAGCTATACCTGCACCTACACACACGCGCACGCATGATATATATATATATATATATATA
>NC_068984.1:131260200-131260691 GCF_001194135.2 Octopus bimaculoides | reverse complement strand
TATATATATATATATATATATATATATGTATATTGTATGCTCGTTTTGTCTATTTGCATATAACTGCACCTTTTTCACCTCGGTTTTCGTCAGATGCTCTCCTGTCCTTTTAATCTCAGCACACCTGGTCGTCGGCTGCGTATGTGTGTGTGTGTGAGTGCGTGCAGTTACCCATATTTCAGGTGCCCCGTTCTGAGGTGGTTGTTTGATACATCCCACTCTCTGCATTCGTCTGGGGGCGCTCTGCTTGCACCTTTAGTGGACAATTGTAAATTGTATTTGTTGTAATCAGCCCCACCATATATGTGCATGCGTATATAATGTATATTCGAAAGTGTGTGTATGTACGTGTATTTGATGTATATGACGTATATATGTGTGCATGTACACGCGCGCGCATATATATATATAAATGTATGTATGTATGTGTGTGTGTGTGTGTGCGTATATATATATATATATATATATATATATATATATATATATATATA
>NC_068984.1:131257105-131259772 GCF_001194135.2 Octopus bimaculoides | reverse complement strand
ATACTAATGTGTCCATCTGTTCTAATTTAATTAAATTCTGTCTTTGTGCATCTGAGGATTGCTCTGCATTTTAAATTGATATAATGATTAAATTCTCCAATTAAATGGAGTTGCATGAACCGATCGTACTGCATTACCTCTGGATATCCTTGTTGCTTATTTTGATATATATATATATATATATATAAAAGCCTTTGCAAAAGGATACCTAATACAGTCACGAGAAATATTTTTTAAAAGGTATTAACTATTTAAAATAAATTATTTTGTGAACAGAATGTCACAAACCTTTGGGGACGAAAATTTCGTACACTGTGTATTTTCTGTGTAAGCGCTTTCGTTGTTCAATTTTTCAAATACTCGGAAACTTCTCCAAAGACTGGTGACATTGTCTTCTCTAAATAATATTTTTAAAGTTATTAATAAGTTCTTAAAATGTCTTTATATATATATTAAGGTCCCTGTTGATGTATATATTTACATTTATGTGCGTTGACTACAGCATTTTAACTCTTATTTCTAGCAATGTAGATGTTAGTGACAATTATAATTTTCTTTTTTGGTGAAACATTGCAAACTGCTTTTTATATTGATTTTATGTATCCATTTAGCGAATCGCTAAATCATCCATTAATCTGGATGACGAAAATATATATCCTAATAGAGGAGCGACTCTGAAAAAAAGCCAAAGTTCGAGTCAGTCATAACTAATGAGGCAACGGAAATTGCCGAAACTGACGTTTTTTTTAGGAATTCTTGATCGGCATTTTTCGGACGTTTTTTTAGATCTTTAAGATTACTGCATAAAACTTGGCAAGAAATTCCGCAAGAGAATATTCGTCATCTGATCAGTAACAACCCTAATAGGGTCCTTACATTGAAAAATGCAAAGGGCATGTCTACTAAGTATTAAATATTCACATTATAACAATTAGTATAATTTCAGATTTGAATAAATTTTAATGATTATAAGAGTGTCTATTTACTTCTGTCATGTCTGTGTATATTATACTGTATTATAGTACACTTATACTTCGTCGGCAGACGTCGCGGTAGGTCGGTAGATAGAGTATAGTGTATTATGTTGTCCAATGTCTATGGTGAAATATGTGTGGGTGTGTTTGAGCGCGCAAAAGTCTGTGTGTAGATACACCCGTCTGTGAGTAGCTATGCAATCAGCACTGTGCCGATATACGAAGCTATAATAATTTCTAATTCTATGTGAGTCTGTGTCTGCTCTAATTCATATTTGCGGATTTTATTAATTTTCATCTCTTCACAGTTATCATGTCGGTATTTTCTCAACCGAAATTCGTATTTCTTCCTCCACTGCATCCACTCATTGTCTCTGTCATTTGCAGTATATAAATTGAGGTCAATCATATGCCAAAGATGGCTGCTTGTTGTATCATCGCTTTGTATGAGTTACAAGATGGCTACGGCAAGAGACATAGGTACTGACGTGGACCCTTGGGATTCCATCCT
Source organism: Octopus bimaculoides (assembly GCF_001194135.2). Taxonomy (NCBI): domain Eukaryota; kingdom Metazoa; phylum Mollusca; class Cephalopoda; order Octopoda; family Octopodidae; genus Octopus; species Octopus bimaculoides. Next base: position 131,258,287 of record NC_068984.1, on the reverse strand, counting down.
CATGTGTCTGAAAAGAGGTAAAATTTATTCAAATTTCTAAAACGATAAACAGAAGTTGTAGAGTGAGAATGGAGCTACACAAAATAAAGAAAGAAAAGAAAAAAGACTGCGAGAAAAATATACTTCACCATTATTCAAATAGCATCGGAAAATATTAAAATGAAATGCCCCACCACCATCACCGCCCAAAAAGAAAAAGGAAGGAATTTACCTAACAGCCTAGTACAGGGGTAGGCAAACTGGAGTAAATTTCCCCCAATGGGGTAAAAACTTATGATATGTTTATGAGTGCAGTACCCAAACCACTTGATCACACTAAACAACTACCTGCATAGAAAAATCTTAACGTTTACAGGAAGTGTTAGGGAGAAGACAAATCACATTACTAAACTTAAGATATAGATGAGTCATAACAGGTAAGTTGCAAATATACGAAATGGTAAATGAACACTGTGAAGAGGATAAATGTAACTTTATTCATTTCTGGAGTGAAACTCCAGGTGAATATAGAAGAAGGGTGGAGGAATGGTACAATATGCTGAAAACATTGAATAGAAGCAAGAGAAAGAAGACATCCAGTTGAAGAACAATAAAAAATTGCAATAGTTTGGCAGCGAAATCATTAATAAATTAGATTGTCAGCTAAATTCATTTCTTTCCAATGTTATCTGAATAAATACGACAAATGTTTTTATCACAGTGTTTTATAATTGTTGTTTTCTTTAGCACTGTTCCAGTGGTGCCTCGTAGATAAAATTAGTTGGGGTGCTGCTTCAGAAAGACAATCTCAAACCATTGGACTAATGCATGTGGAACGTTGTTGAGAGAGGTCAATGAACACGCCCATAACACCAAAGAATCTTTGAAAGCTGCCATAGTCAGAGTAATGTCCAAAATGAACTATGTCCATTTGTTTCTCTCGTTGTTTGCGTGTGGAACTCATTTGCTTTCGTATTTCATATTGTTTACTGTTGGTGACGTCCTGTACCCTGACCGTTGACTGAACACTATTCAATTATTTTTCTCCGTGTTTTTCTCCTTGTCTCCGTATTCTTTCTGTTGAAGAGCGTAGCTCGAAACGTCAAAGACTTTCCGTATTCCCGAGCGTCATACTAATATATACTTTTGTTATTTACACCACCTGTCCTCGTCTGTTGTTATTATTTGTATATTCTCCCATAT
>NC_068984.1:131254299-131255232 GCF_001194135.2 Octopus bimaculoides | reverse complement strand
TATATATATATATATATGTTCATACTGTATGTGAAATACTATATATGTACGTAGAAATTTCTGCGAATTCATGGATGCATAAATGCTGTGTGGCTTTTGTGTGGGTGATTTTTATGTATGTATGTATGTGTGCGTTTGTGTGCTTGCGTGTGTGTGTGATGCACGTTTGACAAGATAAGTGCCTACGTGTAAAGCGTAATGTGAGTCACTTCCTTAAGAACGATTGAAATTGTTGTTGCAGATCAGGGTATTGGGTACCACAACAATATCACAATAGTCGTACCACAAGAAAACAGTGCATGACCACAACATTCCCATAAAACTAAACAATGGCAGCAGCAAAATTAGCAGCAACAACAACAACACTCACATGAATTAAAAAAAAAAATAAGCAAAAAAAGAATTAAAAAAAACACAAACAAAAGAGAAAAACGTATGACAAAATCAACAAAAGAACGAGAAGGAAATGAACATTAGCCAGAGTTTGGTTAGCTCGTTAACACTATACTTTTCGGATCTTTACATTCTGAGTTCAAATCTCGTTGAGGTCATCTTTGCCTTTATTCTTTATTTTATTTTATCGTTTATTCGTTACTTATTTCAGTCATTGGACTGCAGCCATACTACGGAACAACCTTGAAGGGCTTTAGTCGAACATTCCGTACTATATACATATATATATATTTTTTTTTTCATTTTGACAGCGGCCATGCTGGAGCACCAACTTCAGTCGAACAAATCGTCACCAGGACTTATTCTTTGTAAGCCTTAAACCCTGAACTTATTCTATCGGTCTCTTTTGCCGAACCGCTAAGTGTCTTCTACTATAGCCTCGGGCCGACCAAAGCCATGTGAGTGGATTTGGTAGACGGAAACTGAAAGAAGCCCGTCGTATATATGTATATATATATATATATATATATATATATATAT
>NC_068984.1:131252540-131253161 GCF_001194135.2 Octopus bimaculoides | reverse complement strand
CTCTGTCTGTCTCTGTCTCTCTCTCTCTCTTTCTCCTCTCTGCTTCTCTCTCTCTCCCTCTCTCTCTCTGTATCTATCTATCTATCTATCTATCTATCTATCTATCTATCTATCTATCTATCTATCTCTGTAAATAGATAAATAGATAGATAGATAGACAGATAGATAGATGTGACTGTGTGGTAAGAAGCTTGCGGCGAGCTGGCAGAAACGTTAGCACGCCGGGCGAAATGCTTAGCGGTATTTCGTCTGCCGTTATGTTCTGAGTTCAAATTCCGCCGAGGTCGACTTTGCCTTTCATCCTTTCGGGGTTGATTAAATAAGTACCAGTTGCGCACTGGGGTCGATATAATCGACTTAATCCGTTTGTCTGTCCTTGTTTGTCCGCTCTGTCTGTAGCCCCTTGTGAGCAGTAAAAAAATAAGAAGCTTGCTTCCCAATCACATGGTTCCGGGTTCAAGTCCCACTGCATAGCACCTTGGGCAAGTGTCTTCTGCTATAGTCTCGCGCCGATCAAGGCCTTGTGAGTAGATTTGGCAGGCGGGAATTGAAAGAAGACCGTCGCATATATATATATATATGTGTGTGTGTGTGTGTGTGTGTGTGTGTGTGTGTGTGTGT
>NC_068984.1:131250172-131251630 GCF_001194135.2 Octopus bimaculoides | reverse complement strand
TATATATATATATATATTATGCGTGTGAATATGATATACTTGCTTACAGGGATAGATAAAAGCATATACAGGGTGAGCCAAAAGTAGCTATACACTTTGAAATATTTTTCATTTTATTACTTTTACACTCATTTATTAAAATTACATTTATGAAACACAGTTTAATCTCGTAAATGGTCGAAATGTCCTTCTTCAACATGGGAACATTCCTCTAGCCTCCCAGAACACTGTAACACGCAGCACATTATTCACGGTACCTGTAAAAAACAAATAAGTTAATTTTAAAAGTGTTTACCTACTTTTGGCCCACCCGTATACACGCAGACCAGCCAACTTACCTGCCTACATACATAATACATATAACTGAACAATGACATACATATGCATATATGTGCGGAGGCGTGTAGACGCACATGAATGAGCCTACATTCACAAGCACAGACATACATTTAAACGTACATACACTCTCACACGCACCCACACGGCTACGTATGGGTGTGTGGGGGTGAGTGCATGCATTCTAGTACGTGGGATAGTGTCAACGACCTTTGCAAGTGTTATTCCGCTACCCCAGAATAGCTGAAGGTAAAAGAAAAAATGAAATAGAGCAAGTATGATAAATGGTCAAGAGAGAATATGGAGGAGTATGGTTCGAATATCGGCCGCAGCGAACTCAACCGAAGTTATATACAGTCACAAGCGCGCGCGCAGACACACACATACGCACACACGTAGACACCCACACCCTCACACACACACAGATACACGCGCACACACTCACTCACGCACACATATACGTTGTGCGTTTCAATGTAGATGGTAATATGAACAAAATAAAAGAGAACTCAATACTTTTAAAAGTGTTAATATCTAATATGTAGCGTTATGGCTTCAGCCTACTGCAATCCGTTAGAGAGCGCCATCTCATTTTCCATGGATATTCCTCAGATGAACTGGCTAGTAGGAGGTATATGTCCCTCAGTCTAAATTTATCAGTCGAAGGTCGATATATTGTTGATATCTGGATTGCTTTCTTCGAGCATAATTGCCAGTTTTTCGGATATTTACATTTTTTTTCAGATTGCTCCGATAATTTCATTGAGGTCTAGCAAATATGAACTTGTTTTTATGACGATAACGTGAAATTAGTTCTGATTTTCTGTTTAATGCAACAATAAAATACTTCTTTGCATTGTAGACGCTATAGAAACTTGGACCGGTGGTATAGTTGTTACCAAACAGTATAGAGCAGAGAACTTTAAAGTGTCACTATTGTAACACTTTATAGAGGGCTGTGTGGTAAGTAGCTTGCTTACCAACCACATGGTTCTGGGTTCAGTCCTACTGCATGGCACCTTGGGCAAGTGTCTTCTACTATAGCCTCGGGCCGACCAAAGCCTTGTGAGTGGATTTGGTAGACGGAAACTGGAAGAAGCCCGTCGTATATATGTGTATATA
>NC_068984.1:131243342-131250096 GCF_001194135.2 Octopus bimaculoides | reverse complement strand
TATATATATATATATATATATATGTGTGTGTGTGTGTGTGTGTGTGTGTGTGTGTGTGTGTGTATGTTTGTGTGTTTGTGTTTGTCCCCCAACATCGCTTGACAACCGATGATGGTGTGTTTACGTCCCCGTAACAAGCGATTCGGCAAAAATGACCGATAGAATAAGTACTAGGTTTGCAAACAATAAGTCCTGGGGTCGATTTCTTCGACTAAAGGCGGTGCTCCAGCATGGCCACAGTCAAATGACTGAAACATGTAAAAGAGTAAATGAATAATACAACACAAGTTAAAAAAATTTAATTTATGAGATCTGTGAGAGAAGGGAAGTAATTTTAAAGTAGCGTCATACTAATGAAAAATCTGGGGAGTTTATAAAACTATTGAAAAGTCTGGAGAGGTTGGAAGGAGTGTCCTAAGTATGGTGGGGATCTGGTAAAAGAAGATTAATTAGGTGATGCACAGAGAAAGGCAAAAGAGGAATGCGACAGGTGTGTGGTGCACGTGTTCGAGTCTAAAGTGTTTTCTGAGAAGGAAAAGAAAGACAAATGAACAAGAGAAGCGAAAATGAGACAAACGGCGCGAATTCTGGGAGAGAAGGAAAAGAAGAAAGAAATAAAAGAATAATTGGAAAAAAGTTTAGAAAATAATTATTATTGCACTGTTAAAAACACCCACACAACAAATACAGAACACATTTACATACGCACGCATGCGCACACGTACATGACGTATTCCATAGATTCCGACTGTGAAATCTCCCTCATAAGGCTTTTGATTGACCGAAGAACGTTTTCGTAGAAAACACTTGCCTAAGATAGCACTCACTAGGATCGTGAGATTGCGATCCGAACTGAAGCGGCACATACATACATAAATACATGCATACATGCATACATACATACATACATACATACATACATACGTACATACGTACGTGCATGCATACATACATACATACATACGTACGTTCGAGCATACATACATACATACATACATACATACATACATAAAAGAAGAATCTGGATAAACCGGGATTTTCAGAAAGAGAAATCAACCGGCTAATTCGGACATTACAAGTGCAATCTGTGAGTGGAACAGTAAAAATATGCAAGACTTTTCTCAAGTTCCAAATGTGAATTTGTCTGTTAACTACATGCCAAAGATGGAGCCTTATATTTTTGTTGGAAACCGGCTCCTTCCTCAGTAGAAGATATATAATAATTAAAAAATAGAGGACACATCGATACATACATACATACATACATACATGTATACGTACATCTGGGACTATAAAAATTTGCGAGACTTTCTTATGGTTTAAAGGATCTACAAAACAAGGTACTTCCCTTCACACCCTTGCTACCAAGTAAGGTAGCCGGTCAAAAGTAAATCTAAATTAAAAAAAGAAAAAGAAACACGCGCGCGCACACACACACACACACACACACACACACACACACACACACACACACACACTTCCTTTATTTGCAGAATCTGCAAATTATGCAGATAAGAAGTGGGGAAACTTGAGGGTTTTGGTATAAGTAAATACAGTACAGATCTACTGAAGCCCCTGGGACCTGGGAAATCTCAGGTTATCAAAAATGCCGGTGTATTGGAACCTACTCTTACAAAAACAACGATATTATGTGTTTTGTTTTTCTAATGAGATTATCAAATATATAGGCGCAGGCGTGACTGTGTAGTAAGAAACTTGCTTTTGAATCACATGGTTCCGGGTTCAATCCCATTGCGTAGTACCTTGGGCAAATGTCTTCTGCTATAGCCTCGGGCCGACTAAAACCTTGTAAATCTTCTTTTAGGTCACAATGGGCCCCCCTTCCCGGCCAGACCGGAAATCAAAACCACGACTTAATTGTCGACAATCCAGTTCGTTAACCATCAGGCCACGACCCTTCAGAATTTGTAGAAGTAGTCTCATGTTTTTCCAACAGTACCACCTTCGAATAAATAGATATTAGATTAAAAAACAAATATAATAAATAACGGAATATCATCTACTTATGATTTAATAATAACTAAATGGGAGCAACTTGATGTATTTTAGCCAAGATATTTTAATTAGTTAGAATTAATTACACACGTAGTAAGAAAAAATCATTATTTCAGTGAGTAATTCTCAACAAAGGTATGGGAGAAAGCGGCATAATTTAAATTAATTAAAATTAAATACAGAATGCAGTGGTGGTGGTGGTGGTGGTAGTAGTTGTAGTGTTGGTAGTGGTGGCGGCAGTGGTAGCGGTGGTGGTGGTGGTGGTGGTGATAATAGACGTGGTGGTGGTGGTGGTAGTGGTATGTTTGCAGTGATTGTGGTAGGGGGTCGTGATTGGGGTGGGGGTGGGTGGAGAGGAGGATTTGGTGGTGCTGGTTGTTGTTACTGTGGTGATGGTTGAGTGAGTTTGATGCTTGGAAGTACAGAGAGCCCCTACTCAGTCGCTTGACATATCATGAAATACCAACTAAATCGCATCCTGCTCTCCTAAATGAACACAGACCCATTGGACATTGACATTAAAAGCGGACTGGATGATCGTAATTGGAATGCCCTTGATTATAATGTCCAAATGCGGCGACTGTCTTTACGTTCTGAGTTCAAATTCCGCCGAGGTCGACTTTGTCCTTTCGTCCTTTTGGCGGTTGATAAATTAAGTAGCAGTTACACACTGGGGTCGACCTAATCGACTGGTCCCCTCCCCCAAAATTTCGGGCCTTGTGCCTAGAGTAGTAAAGAATATTCAAAGGCCGCGAGTTGGAAGAACCGTTAGCACGCCGAGCGAAATGCTTAGTGGTATTCCGTCTGTCTTTACATTCTGAGTTCAAAATTCCGTGGGAGTAAACTACACACACACACACACAGAGCCATTCATGTATGTTTGTATGTATGTATATATATTCTTTTATACGTTTCAACCATGCAGTTGCGGTCATGTTGGAGCAACACTCACTTTGTATCGTTTCCAGAGCCCTCTTCTATGGTTGGTTTCTTCTGGGTGATGCGATTTCATATCACTACCTTTGCATGTGTTTTTGGTTGTTGGCTCATTTGGTGTATGAAGAAGAGACATACATACATACATACAGGCATGTATGCATATATACATCCATACGTACACACAAATATACATTCATACATACATACATGCATACATATATACATGCATGCGTACATACATACATTCATGCATGAATGCATACATACATATATACATACATACATATACATACACACATGCATGCATGCTTGTATGCATGCATGCATCTATGTATGTATGCATGCATGTATGTATGTATGTATAATTACAGTTGCTTCTGATAGGACTCTATGCAGGAAATGCCTGACGATTCTCCCTCTACGATCCTCCTACGAAAAGTGAACAGTGAAAATGGATGGGTGGATGGATGGATGGATATTTAGTGGATCGAATGACCTCATATAGATTTCTTTGTCGGTTCAGTTTACGTTTATCTAAAAAGGAAAAGATAATCAAAGTGGTGGACAAAATGCTTTGCAATATATTTTATTATCTCCCTTTGCAACCTGTATTGAAACCTTTTGGTCGACTTCGCTTTATATCTTTCTGGATGTAATAAAGCACCGGTAATGCAATTAGTGATGTTTGATGAAATCAACTATACTTTTTTATTCTTCCTGCAAATATGTGACCTTGTGACCAAGTTTAGAAATTATTACTAAAACAACAACAATAGTTTAAGCTGCTTAATATTTTAACTTTGTTTATTTGTTTGTTTCTTTCTTTCCTTCTCTCTCTCTCTCTCTCTCTCTCTCTCTCTCTCTTCAGCTTGTGTTTGCAACTCAGAGTACCACTGGGAATGGAAAGTAGGACACTGACACCAAAACCCCGAATCGCCGCCACCATCACTACCGCCACGAAATAATTACAACAACAACAACAACAACAACAACAACACGAGCCGACAAGGAGCCTCTCCACCAATTGTTACCAACCAACCTTTTACCATAGCGACCCAGTTCAGTAGGTTTTGAAGAAAAAAAAATTTCCAATGAGTTGCTAACATTTGATACTTTTGTTGCGGAAATATTTTTCGTGTTTTGTTTGCTTGTAATACATATAGCTCCCTTAAAGCTAATTTTCATAATTTAAACAAAAACGAGTTAATGGAAGTAACTCTGAGTGACCCAGTAGATTGTATTTGAAGAACTTAGACAAATATAGTTATTTCAAATACCATACGACATAAATTCTTAATTTATTAAAATTATCTCCACCTCTAGAAGCTGCATCATAATTACCAAATGGTAATTAAGACCAGCCCCATATGAGAAGAGGAGATAATTTCAAGTATTCTTCAAAATTGATATTCCAGAATAAGACATGCTTATTGTCTGGAGAGAAAAGGATAGTCATTGGCACGTGTTTCTGTCCAAATAACCGTCATCAGCACGTCAATTGTCCAACCTTATTTTCGGTAGCCAAGAGACATACTTATACAAAATAGAGCAGAACACTTTCATGGCCTTCCGTTGCAGCCCCTTTATGACCATGGCTTACTCTGTAACATTTTCAAGAACATTTTTGCATTTTATTAAGTATTTCAAATGTAAAAGGTTTCGTCTTCATAGTCCTCGAGGGAAATTTGGTAAGGCAGAACAAGACGGCTGTTGGGTACCGGAAGGGGCTGTGCCTTCTAAAATGGGGCTGTGATGCTTTTTTCTTTTTTTTTTGAAAGGGAGGGCTGTGTCGGATCCCCTTCCCTAAAAGATACATTAGATGATATTGGATATTATTAAACGACAATAATATTGTATGTCATTAAAAGGCACACTGGAAATTAGAGTCCAAGATATATTGTGCCTGAGAAGATTCTGAAACCGACGAGTTGATTAAGGCTAGGACAGATTTTACCATTCTGCTCGATCAGGGCTGAGTTAGAACTAAACAGCAACAACAACAACAACAACAACAACAGCAGCAGCAGCAGCAGCAATATCAACAACGACAATCTCTTCTTGACTCTCGAGATCTTGGTCTGATGTCCTGTCTCTTATAGGTTCTTTGCTGTTCATTCGGAATTATACGGTGAGTGGCCTTTATCTGGATGCAGTCTAAGATATCAGTGTGTGTACAGGCAGTGTTATCCTAAATATAGGATCTGCACACCAGTGTTGACCTCGCTGGGATTTGTAGAGTGTTAACGATTTGTTGCGAGCTGAAGTATTTTATGTCTCTCGAAAAAGGAAGAGCACCCTTTAAAGTGCAATCTTTCTTATGTTAAAGAAGTGAGTTTGCTAGAAGAAATCTTCAGTGATAGTGAGGTCTAGCATTTGAAACAATAACGAGTGCTCTAGTTACGTGTTACTCGTGTTTTAGAGGATGCGGTTCGACAGTCTTGTCTTGATGTACATAGTAAATGCGTTGAGGAAATCAAGATTGGTATGGATTCGTTGGATGATGTTTCTGAAGTCTCTGTTCATCAATTCAGTGCAGATTTGGAATGAGGTATCTAGGCTGCATGTGGAATTTTGGATGAAGGTTACGGAGGAATGAAGAGTAGTATCATTTGACTAAAAGCGTGTGTGTTTGGTATTTGAGATAATCGCAAATACAGAAGGAAGAGTAAGTGGGACAAAAACCGAACCCTGACGCACACCAGGGTTAACAATTGTGCGTTAGTATATATGCGTGTGAGCCCACTAACTTTTTTTTTTAATCATATTAAATTCTGATACAATCGTAAGCTACACTACCTGAAAAGTATTTACTCTTTACTCTTTTACTTGCTTCAGTCATTTGACTGCGGCCATGCTGGAGCACCGCCTTTAGTCGAGCAAATCGACGCCAGGACTTATTCTTTGTAAGCCTAGTACTTATTCTATCGGTCTCTTTTGCCGAACCGCTAAGTTACGGGAACGTAAACACACCAGCATCGGTTGTCAAGCGATGGTGGGGAACAAACACACACACACACATATATATATACATATACACGACGGGCTTCTTTCAGTTTCCGTCTACCAAATCCACTCACAAGGCTTTGGTCGGCCCGTGGCTATAGCAGAAGACACTTGCCCAAGGTGCCACACAATGGGACTGAACCCGGAACCATGCGGTTGGTAGGCAAGCTATCTTACCACACAGCCACTCCTGCGCCTAAAAAAGTACCCATTTTTTTTCTCTAAGTTACGAGGAAACGAAATCGGTGGGGACACATTTGTGCAGGTATGCCATAGAATGAGATTCAGAGGGGACTCCATCAGCACACAGCACACGGGTGTGAGCAGAAAGTCACCAACCCCAAAAGCAATAGACGCATGGTGCTCCTTAAACAACACGGTCGAAAGATTCGCTGACCTTCAAATCGTTTACTTTTTAGTCTCTGGCTGCGACCCCACACAGAGTTGACTTGGTCTTAATGACATCATCAAAACAACTCAGTTGCAAATCAGCGGAAGAACTTCTACGTTTTCGACGGCCAGGTAAATAGCAGGTAAATCTCTTTCAAATCACATTTTGCTGTTTAAAAGGAAGGGAAATGCAACTGGTTGGTTTTAATATGATGTACACAACGATTAAGGAAAGAAGGGATGGTCACCTTTTATCATAAATCTGTTCGATGAGAGCTGTCATAGTGTTAAACACCACTACAACCGTAACACGTAATACCACCACCGCCACCACCGCCGTCACCAGCACCACCACCACCGCCACCACCGCCACCAATACTACCAGCACCAACATCTCCACCACCAC
>NC_068984.1:131237046-131240826 GCF_001194135.2 Octopus bimaculoides | reverse complement strand
CCACCGCTGTCCCCACCATCACCACCACCACCACCACTGTGAGCACCATTACTTCTACCATCACTACCACACAACCACAAACACCACCACAACCACTACAACTGCAACCACCATTGCTATTACTACCCCCACTACTACTACTACTACTACTACTGGCCTACCGACCAATCAGAGAACGCGCCGAAACATCCTTTCTTACCCCCCCCCCCCCTTGCTGTCATCCGTCATAATCATCCATACAGTCACCCACCACCCACGTAAGCTGCAATCCATCCATGACGACCACAGCATCACCTTTTCTCCTTTCTATACACATATACGATTGTCATCCACCATTGTTTCCTCCCACAACAGAAACTGCGCCTTCATACCTATCTTTGACACTCCCTCTGCAATCATCATCACCATCATCATCATCATCATCATCATTAGCAACAGCTAATTTATTGTTTGTAATTTGCATTGTACCCATATTTTTGTGGTATTCAACCGACATAACAGTTAATTGGATGTTTTACATACCTGAGTTCAAATTCCACCGAGGTCGACTTTGCCTTTCATCCTTTCGGGGTCGATAAATTAAGTACCAATTACGCACTGGGGGTCGATGTAATCGACTTAATCCCTTTGTCTGTCCTTGTTTGACCCCTCTATGTTTATCCCCCTGTGGGCAATAAAGAAATAATATGTATATATAGGAACGTATATACGTATTCGTAGAATTTATCTATGATGTGGACGTTTCTACCTTGACGACACCCAGTGCGCACGTCTCAGTGAGTTAAATTCTATGAATAAATCTTGCATCCTTACATCGTGTGATGCCTTGCACATTTAATCAAAACATGGTCGTTGTTTTTTTTAACAAAAAGTACACACACGTGTTCATATACACACTATATGAGTGTGTATATGAACACGCGCAGGTGTTTATACGTTTGTGTGTGTGTATGTGTGCGTGTGTGTGTGTGTGTGTGTGCATATGTGTGCGTATGTGTGCGCGCGTGTGTGTATCATATTTATATAGAATCTGCCTACCTATCTATCTGTTTTACTATATATATATATATATATATATATATATATATATATATATATATATATCGTATTATACAAATTATGCGTAGATTATATGTTATACAAATAAATAGTGTATGTACAACGTAGCATACACACACATTCTATCATGTATATTCAGTCATGTACTAGTGAATCATCAGCCGTTTACTGACACACACTCACACACATACACACACACATATTTATATATATATAATGTGCACACGTACATGGATACATGCATGCATACATACACATATAGACATATACATGCATATATACATTCATACGTAAATGCATGCGTACATACATAAGCATACTTAACCTGTGTTGCAACAACGAAGCAGCAATATACGAAGCCAAAGTTGACTCCACCACCTTAAACGGAATTGTTGACACAAAGAGCTACATAGGAAAGTTAGAAGGGAATTTTAAACAAAGGTACTCAATCACCACTGCTGCTTTCATCATATATAAGGATAATACCAACAGTATTGTTCTACGTTTGGTGTCTACAGGAAATAACATTGAATATCTCAAGTAGAAAATCCATGTGCAAAGCAGACCGGATATCTGTGACACACGTTATTAGTTGTGTACAGTGGGAAAGACCATAACATTGAATACTATTAATTCCTCAATTGAACGCTATTAGTCGTGTATGGTGGGTGGGGGAGTGGGTGGGAAATACCATAATACTAATACTTACAGTAGCTAAATATTCATTCGGCACTTTTCGGTAGATGCCACTATTATCATAAGTACTTATTAAAATTCTGGCATTCCACATACCACCGTGTTAGATATATGAAGCCAAATTAAAAGGAGCCGTCTCAAAATTTCCTTTTAAGATGAGTAAACCTTCGAAATTCGTTTACATTTTCGCAAAGCTACTTAACCCTGGCGGTAGAATTGCAAGCTTTATGCAATTTAGCAACTGCACCCTTCACAGCTGGCTCATATAGTAGAAGACACTTAACCAAGGTGCCGCGTTCCATTGACATATGGTTTGCAGCTTCATATAACTAGCTTTGGTGGTGTTGTAGGATGCTTATGATAGGAGTGGTATCTTGCCAAAAAAACTCCAAATGAGTATTTTTGCATATGATGAAGCATTAATAGTTTTCGATGTTGTGGTCTTTCCCACCGTACACAACTGACAGATATCTCCTTCTACTTGACATCTCAGTAAATATTATTATTGTAATTATATCATCCATATTATATTTAATCGAATCCAGGCGAAATAAAAAGTATGGGTTAGTTCATTGCATTGTAAATGCACATTACAGAAAATATCCGATAGTTACAAGGGATTTGAAATGAAAGGTTAAATGCCATGAATATGTTATTCATCTGGCGAACCTTTAAGTAATACTAATAACACATATATGCACAAACATACACGTATATACGAAAAATTCCTGGCTTTGGATAAAAGAAAATACATGAGGATTAGTTAATTATGATTTTCTTTTCTTCGGATAAAAGAAAATACATGAGGATTAGTTAATTATCATATTCCCCTCTCAGATTCACACACTTATTGCAGCGGTGCTTCAGTTATTCTAACCCCAGTAAATGAAAAAAAATTTTAAAAACTCTGAAGGTTGGGCCTCCAATCAAACCTTTGGTGATACTCTTAAAGCCAGTAACTTTTCAGCACCACTCGTATATACTCTTGGGACAAGTTAGGAAACGTTACAACTTATTACAACACATGCCGTCGAAAATTTAAAATCAGTGGCGTAATAGTTTGGTTTTAATTTTCACAACGACCGACGAAATTTTAGAAGTCTCTATCGAACTTTCGCTTGAGAAAATAATTGTGTTGCTTTATTTAAGCGTATTGAGAGATCCAGTTAATGTTTGACTGCTTTTATATAAAAGTATACAGAACTATGTCATCAAAGATGCTTTGCCCGAGCAGACACCGCAAGAGCTATTTTTAAAGAGCTTCTGATGATGATGGTGATGATGATGATTATGATGATGATGATGATGATGATGAAAAATTCTCTAGTCTTGAAAACCCTTCTGTATCTTCAGCAGGAATGTCAACATCACAAGTGCTTTGCATCTTAGCTTGTGCACTCCACTTGCGTGGGGGTAGCCTGATGAAGTCAACAACCGGTGAAACTTCGAAGTCACTATGAACCTTTTCTTTTTAAATAGGCATGGCTATGTGGTTAAGAAGCTCATTTTTCAGTCACATGATTTCGGGTTCATTCCCACTGCACGGCACCTTGGGCAAATGTCTTCTACTATAGCTCCAGGTGACCAATACCTTGTGAGTGAATTTGGTAGCCAAAACCTGTGTGGAAGTCCGTCGGTTAATATATATGTATGTGAATGTGTATGTATGTATGTATGTATGTATGTATGTATGTATGTATGTATGTATGTATGTGTACATGTGTCTTTGTGTTTGTCCCCCAACCGCTTGTGCTTTTACGTCCCCATAGCATAGCGGTTCGGCATAAGGGATCGATAGAATAAGTATTAGATTTTAAAAAAATAAGTACTGTGGTCGATTTGTTTGACTGAATCCCCAAGGCGGTGTCCCAGCATGACCGCAGTTCAATGACTGAAACAAGTAGAAGTTAGATATAGTATATGTACGTATGTTATGTGTGTTTGCGACCATGTGTTTCTAAGTATGTGAGTGAAGAGAGAGAGAGAGAGAGAGAGAGAGAGAGAGAGAGAGAGAGAGAGAGAGAG
>NC_068984.1:131236021-131237036 GCF_001194135.2 Octopus bimaculoides | reverse complement strand
AGAGAGAGAGAGAAAGAGAGAGAGAGAGAGAGAAAGAGAGAGAGAAAGAGAGAGAGAGAGGAGAGAGATGAGAACGGAAGCGAGAGAACGAAGGTGATTATTGAGTGGGTGGGGGTTGACATAGTGATACGTGTGTATGTAACACATACACACTCTGTTTCTGTCACGCAAAGGCACAAGTCATATATATATATATATATAAAAGAAAAATGATTATATGACGATGTATGGAGACATAAACGTCTGGAGGCAAAGGGATTTAGGGGGAAATAAAGCTTTAATTCAGTCAAGCGTTTCATGTGAAAACAACATGAAGTCCATTTGTCATAAGAAAGTGTCACATGGCCAACGGCCAGAGTAAGTTTTCAGACAAACATCAGAAAACCAGTTGTGAAAATAAGAATTTTTAAACAAGCAGACGATCGAGATGTTTTGATGAGAGGAGAGAGAGAGAGAGAAAGAAATAAAGGGATGAGAAAAGGAGGAAAGAAGGAAAGAAAGAAAAAGAGAATGAATGAATGAATGAAAGAAAGGGAGAAAGAAAGTTTTGAGAGAAGAAAAGAAAGAGAAGTTAGAAAAGTGCAAACAGAATTTTGAGAAATACAAGTATTTAGTGGAGGAAGTCTTGAGGGATTAGTGGGAAATATACTTAAATAAAATGAGATGAGAAGCTACAATGGAAGAACATAAACACTGAGAGAGAGGGAGAGAGGGAGAGAAAGAGAGAGAGAGAGAAAGAGATGGGGAGAGAAAGAGTTGGAGAGAGAAAGAAATGGAGAGAGAAAGAAATGGAGAGAGAAAGAGAAGGCGAGAAAGACAATGAGAGGAGAGGAAGAGAAAAAGATGAGAGAGGAGAGTGAGGAAGAAAGAATGAGGAGAGAGAGAGAGAGAGAGAGAGAGAGAGAGTAGGAGAGTGAGAAAGAAAGAATGAGAGGAAGAAAGAGAGTGAGAATAAGGGTGGGAGGGAAAGAAAGGGAGAGAAAGAAAGTGAGGGGGAGGAAGAGAAAATGATAAT
>NC_068984.1:131234464-131235610 GCF_001194135.2 Octopus bimaculoides | reverse complement strand
TGTCTTTCCGCCTGTCTGTCCGCCTGTCTGTCCGCCTGTCTGTCCGCCTGTCTGTCCGCCTGTCTGTCCGCCTGTCTGTCCGCCTGTCTGTCTGTCTCTCTCTCTCTCTCTCTCTCTCTCTCAGAATTGATTGTGATGCGCTGAAGTTAGTTATACACCAAAAGTTCCCATTGCCTCCAACAGATAAAGTACTGTTAAAACAGGGATTTAGCAACCTTAAACCCTGTCGTCTGTCATGTAATTCTTAGACAAAATCAGTGTCATGGCCTTTGAATTGCGTGTGTAATCCATCCACTGGACTGAAACTAATCGTCTACAGAGTTTCACTCACAGTCGACCTCCTGAAACTCGAGCAAAAGATACTCTAAAGATATGGGAACCGAACCCTAGACCTCGTGATTGCCAAGCGAACTTCTGAACTGTTCATTTTACACCATTTATTTTTTATTTGTTATCTTTTACTTGCATCCGTCAATGGGCTGCGGACATGCTAGTTCGATACATAATTTTTAAAGTCTGGTACTTATTCTATCAGTCGTTTTTCATAACCGCTAAGCTACGGTGACCTAAACAAACCAGCACCGGTTATCATATGCTGGCGGAACAGACACACACACAGACATACATACACACACATACACAAACAATAAAGGCGAATGGCTCAGTGGGTAGAGCGTCGGGCTCACAATCATGAGGTAGTGAGTTCGATTCCCGGACCGGGCTGTGTATTGTGTTCTTGAGTAAGACGCTTTATTTTCACGTTGCTCCAGTTCACTCAGCTGTAGAAATGAGTTGTGATGTCACTGGTGCGAAGCCATATCGTCTTTTGCCTTTTCCTTGGATAACATCAGCGGCGCGGAGAGGGGAGGCTGGTATACACGGGCAACTGCTGGTTTTCCACAAACAAATTTGCCCAGACTTGTGTCTCAGAGGGGAACTTTCTAGGTGTAATCCCATGGTCATTCATGACCAACGGAGTTCCGTCTAACAAATTTACATGCAAGGCATTGGTTGGCTCAGTCGCTATAGAAGAAAACACTTGCCCAAGATGTGTGCAGCGGGATTGAGCCCGAAAAATCATGGCTGCAAAACGAACTTCTAAAACATAGAACAATGCCTGTACCTACATGCATAACCCCCCCCCCC
>NC_068984.1:131220574-131231807 GCF_001194135.2 Octopus bimaculoides | reverse complement strand
CACATGCACACACTTTCTCACGCATATGAATGAATCTCTACCATTACGTTCTGAGTTCAAATTCCGCCGAGGTCAACTTTGCTTTTCATCCTTTCGGGGTCGATAAATAAAGTACCAGTTACGCACTGGGGTCGATGTAATCGACTTAATCCCTTTGTTTGTCCTTGTTTGTCCCCTCTATGTTTAGCCCCTTGTGGGCAATAAAGAAATAAGAAGCTTGCTCCCCAACTACATTTTCTTTGGGTGCAGTCCCTCTGCTTAGTAGTTTGACCGTGTGTCTTCTGTTATATCCCGGGTCGTTCAAAGTCTTTTCAGTGGATTTGATAGACTGAACCTGAAAGTATTCTTGTTTTCTTTGCGGGACTTTTTTTCTTTTTTTTTTTGTAAATTCCCGAGATTTTTCGTGTTTTCATCCAAAATGGAGACGAACATTATTCCTCTATGTCATCGACTAGAAAATTTGTTAAGATATTAAGATATTTTTCTTAAAATGAAACCAATGGTAGCCTTATCTACAACCTATACCCCTTCTTCCTCAGGAACTCAATGGCGACACGTTGCTTTTGCTTGGGACCTATTATTTGCCTGCAATGAAGGCGAACAGGAAGAGGAATTACAATAGTGGAAGAGTTGTTTTACTAGCATGTACAATTTGAAAGACATCAGTTTAAAATGTTGGTACGTTTGTGCATTTTTCTCGATACAAGCATCGCATGTATGTATGTTAATATGTGTGTGTATGCGTGCGCACACACACTCACACACACACACACACACACACACACACGACGGCCTTCGAACTGTCTACCAAACTGGACAGCGCAAGGCTATAGTAGGAGACACTTGTTTAAGGTGTCAAATTATAGATCTAAACCCGTAGTTGTGCGTCGAATTTCATAACAGCACAACCATGCTTATACCTTAACACACACATACACGCACACACACACACACACACACACACACACACACACACACACACACACACACACACACACACACACACACACACACACACACACACACACACACACACACACACAATGTTTATGACCATAATTAGTTTATTCAGTTAGGGTTTTAATTTGGCGCTTATTATCTTTCTGGTTACTTATAAATTTGTTTCTCAAGTGGAGTAGGTTGTTACGGTTTGTAGTATATTTGTTTCTCTGCATGATTACGAATATATTATTGTTGACACTGTTACAGAGTTTGGCGTTCTCTTTATCTTTCACATTATATAGAGCTTGTTTCGGCTTTGTCTGGAGGAGTTGTTTATTGTAGCGTGGATATGTATTTTTGCTCCATTCATGTCGAAGTAAATCTTAAAGTCTATCTTTTATGTTTATGATGCTATTATCGCCGAGAATTTCTAGAATTATATATGTGTCGTAAGAAGTTTGCTTTCCAACCATGTGATTCCGGGTTCAGTCCCACTGCGTGAGACCTTGGGCAAGTGTCTTCTACTGTAGCTTTGGACCGACCAAAGCCTTGTGGGTGGACGCGGTAGACGAAAACCGAAAGGAGCTCGTCGTATATATATATATATATATGTGTGTGTGTGTGTGTGTGTGTGTGTGTGTGTGTGTGTGTGTGTGTGTGTGTGTGTATGTGTGTGTGTGTGTGTTTCTTCCACCATCACTTGACAATCGGTGTTGTACGTCTCCGCAACGTAGCGGTTCGACAAAAGAAACTGGTACGAAACCTACCAGGTTCGAGAAAAATAAGTAGTGGGGTAGATTCATTCAACTAAATTTCTCTAAGGTGATGCCCCAGCATGGCCGCAGTCTAGTGACTGAAACAAGTATCTACAGGGCCAGAAAATACTTCATTCCTCAACATTAGTGAATTTTAGTAAAGTTCCAGTGAGCCCCCACCCCCATCGAAATAGTGTTCACCTAATCTGGAACAGAACTACTGTTATATACACAGACATTTTATGCTACATGCAAAAGAAAGAACACTCTACCATTTTGCATGAAATCACTCATCAACATTCTCCGGTCTCTCATCCACAGTGCTACAATTTCATTTTTCTTTTTTGCTCATGCTGTTTCATCAATAAAGTGGCCTCTCCTCAATAAAAGTGTTGTCTCATCTCTTTGCCTATTCTACTATTACTATAACAGCTGTTGCTCTTCGGAGCTTGTTGGTCTCGTGTCACTCCTTTTCATACGACCTTGAGTAACTATTTTCATCTATACTCTGGTCTACCTTACGCTCCGTACTAGTAACCATTCCAATCTTCCTCTCTACAGTGCTAGTCGTCTGGAATACCATCCTAGCACATGTTTTCCATGCACCTGTCTATATGCATCTGTTTATGTGGCACGTTAAACATCGATCTCTGAGAGCCTGCATTGATTATTAGTACAACCCTTTCCTCTAGATCAAACCAATAAAAAACAAGCAAAGCAAAATCTTCAGCCAGCACAGTCCAAAGTGCAACTTATTTACTACCTTCTAATCAAGTGATGGAAAAATTGCCAACGTTATCTTCCTCACTAAAACATTAACTTAATCTTTACTTCTCCATCTGTTCTCTGTGGTTGGTTAAATGTCTAATCAAAAGCTCTATTACTCTTTCTACCTCCTTCGACATAGGAAATGTACTTCATCGCCCTTCTTAATCTAACCATAAAGAGGCGTTAGAAAATATATAAATATATTTAAAAAAATCGTCAACAAGACCGTTAATAAATTTTCCAATATTGGTCAATACGTTCGTTTTGACCACGAGCTTTTCCCGCATGCATATACGTAAATACACATTCAAATATGTCTAAAATGAAACAAAGTTGTCTTCGTCTTCGTGTTAGTTTGCTTACATGTCTGCCTGCGTATTTATTTGTGTTCCTCTTTTTTCACAACTCACGTGTTGAACACCCAGGGCTAAGAATTTATTTCTAGAGTAACTTAGCAAATCAACTTATCTACAGCAAGTATCTGCTGCAAAACTTTAAAATTCTGCATGTCATTAAATTTTCAAAAGTTTCGAATACAAAAGAATGGCCTCCAAAGTCACACTGATTCTATACACGAAACTAGTTTGAAACCAATACACAATAAAATATTTACACTTCGAAACTTATTTAATTACAACTTGAAACTATTTCTTCCTTTCTGTCTGAACACATTGGTTTATTTATTTTCCTTTTTGCATCGGCTGTGAGATTTCTTCTGAAAAATTCATTCGCTTTAGTATCTAACACACTATTTTTAAAACATACGTGTAAAACTGTATGAAATTACCATCGGTTTATTGTTTTTAGGTAGAATATCGATTCTCGTCTTCCCTGTTCCCTCCTTTTTATTTTTTTTAGCGTTCTTTCCTGTAATTTAAACACAATATTTATTACATCAATATTTGTTATTTTTGATTAATATTATTATTTTCAAAACGTAAAGATTTTTTTAAACTCAATCATTTTTTTTTCTTCCAATTATTATTGTTGCTGATTTTATCGTGGCGATGGAGTAGAAGAAGTAGCTTATAATCAAACAAAATAGTTTGTGGTATTTAATTTTCGTCTATTCTCAGTCAGTGTAAAACCCTTGCCAGGATCGATTTTCACCTTTTCGGTATTAATAAAATAAATGCTAGTCAAGTTTTAAGTTCCAGAGTTCGTGTCAATTTTTCTCAGAAATTTCTATTGACTGATTAACATAATCGTTAGAGCACCGGAAAAAATTGCTTGCATTGTTTGATTCTGGTTCTTTGCATTATTTCAAACAGTTCGGGCCCTCTCCGGGATTAATAAAATAAGAGCTAATCAAATAGTGAGGTCAGTTACAGATGGTGGATAGGCAGAAGCATTAGCGCGTCGGAGTTGTTGGCACTCCGTCGCAGGTTCCAGTTGATACAATCAACGGAACAGCCTGCTCGTGAAATTAACGTGCAAGTGGCTGAGCACTCCACAGACACGTGTGCCCTTAACGTAGTTCTCGGGGATATTCAGCGTGACACAGTGTGACAAGGCTGACCCTTTGAATTACAGGCACAACAGAAACAGGAAGAAAGAGTGAGAGAAAGTTGTGGTGGAAGCCTTGTGAATGGATTTGGCAGACGGAAACTGAAAGAAGACCGTCGTATATATGTATATGTATATATATATGTGTCTGTGTTTGTGTGTCTGTGTTTGTCCTCCCAACATCGCTTGACAACCGATGCTGGTGTATTAACGTCCCCGTAACTTAGTGGTTCGGCAAAAAGAGACCGATAGAATAAGTACTAGGCTTACAAAGAATAAGTCCTGGGGTCGATTTGCTCGACTAAAGGCGGTGTTCCAGCATGGCCGCATTCAAATGACTGAAACAAGTAAAAGAGTAAGTCCTTCGTATATAAATGTATATACATGTATCTGTGTGTGTATGTGTGCGTGTGTGCACGCGCGCCTCTTTGTGTCTGTGTTTGTCCCCTCATCACCGCTTGACAACCGCTGTTGATGTGGTTACATCTCCGTAACTTAGCGGTTCGGCAAAATAAATCGATGGAATAAGTCTCCAGGCTTTAATAAAAAGGAGAAAAAGTACTGGGATTGATACATTCGATTAAAAAATTTTAAGACGGTGGTCCAGCATGGCCACAGGCTAATGACTAAAACTATTAAAAGATACCGGAAGTTGCTACAATAAATGCTATGGATTAAATTAATGACATTCCGTGGAAGAGCTTCTAACACCCTCAATGCATTTCATTCTCTCTTCGCTACTCCACGGCGCCTCCGGCTATCATAGGAGATTCAACTGATTACAGAGTGTTGCTATATTGGTGCTGATATTGATGTGTTCGTGGTGGCGGCGGTGGTGGTGGTAGGTGGTGGTGTGGTGGTGGTGGCGGTATGGGTTGGCGAGGTGGTGTTTGAGGTGATGGTGGATTTGGTGTCACGAAGGAGAGAACACATAGTGTCATGAACAATTTTTCCGACATATTTGACACCTATCTTCCCCCCTCTTTCTATCAGCAGTCTTCTTCTTAATAATATTTAATTATAAAACATCGAATGGCTATGAGAATCCATCCGAGTAAAAGAGGAATCAAAGGGATCCATGGGTAAAAAATGGTTGAGGAACACTGACATAGAGTGTCGTGAGTGTGTGTGTGTATGTATGTATGTGTGTGTGTGTATGTGTGTGTGTATGAATACTGAAGTAAGTAAAGTGAATTATGTATGGAGTATGTTTAATTGTTTAGTTGATGTGTGAGTGATTGTGAATATTTAATGGGACCTATTTATTTACTTATTTATTTACCTTATCTTTAACACTGGAAACAAACATACAAACAAAAACAAGAACAACAAAAAGAAACCCTCGCAAGATCATAAGAAGATATACTTCGTGAAAAGACAGATTCCTTCCTTTTCAGGTTCAGTTGCTGACCTTTCATATAAAGAACATCCGAATATATCTAGCCAGAGGAATACACGAATCGTCCGAAGATATCACACTGCGTGATAGCAAAATATTCGAACAGCTAGAGATAGCGGCCAAACCTTCTTCATATCACATCTTATTATCTTATGACGAGGGGCAAACTTGATGGTGTAGTCCCAGATATACTATGGAATAAAATATGGGACATCTAGGTCTTTGATTAGCGCCATTAAACAAGGCGGCTAGCTGGCAGAACCGTTAGCACGCCGGCGAAATGCTTAGCGGTATTTCGTCTGTCTTTACGTTATAAGTTCAAATTCCGCCGAGGTCGACTTTTCCTTTTATCCTTTTGGAGTTGATAAATTAAGTACCAGTTGCGTACCGGGGTCGATCTAATTGACTGGCCCCCTCCCCAAATATTTCGGGCCTTGTGCCAAGAGTAGAAAAGAATCGTTAACGCGTCGGACAAAATGCTCAGCGACATTTCATTTCTTCTGGATCTTTACATTCTGAGTTTATATTCCAGCGAGGGGGTTGATAAAATACAGTACCAGTCAAGTACTGGGAGTCAATGTAACCGACTTGTTCTCTCATTTCGAAATGGCTCGTTTTGGACCCTGCAACGGATCAGCGTACCGTTCAAAGGAAATGTGATGTCAATCACTTGGACGCCACAGAAATCAGCCAACCAGCCTTATGAGTCCTAGGACTCGAAGAAAATTCAAATAGATAAACAACAACAACACCAATAACGTGAGACAATGCCAAAAAAGAATCCTTTACGTCGTAGCTCAACTTGCTGGAAATAGCGACCAAATTTTATTCAAATCATATCCTTAAAAAATCTTATTTTAAAAAGAGAGACACATCGGATAATGTAGTCGTAGATACACAATGTCTGAATAAGATGTAGAAAAGTGACAGTTGGACCTCTTCTTCGACATAAGTCAATCCTTGATTGGGGTTGACCCTGATCGAATAATAAACAACAATGACTCGAAACAAGCCAATGAGGACGCTTAGATGTTTCTCAACCTTTTTTATCTGTTTCAGATCCCCACTTTGATTATAAAAAAACATAAACGAAAAAAAAAAAAAAAAAGGTGAACCCTGTATGACTGGTCAAAGTAAGAATATATCATATAAGTATATTCTGAAATTTTAATTAAAACGTTATCGCATATTTTATTTATTTGTTAATTAAGGTCTCATTCTGAAGTCCCACGCTGAATTAAAATATTGTCACGCTCCACCTTGAGAAACACTGCTCTATTGTAGCAGCAGCAGCAGCAGCAGCAGCAGCAGCAACAAGCGTTTATTGCTGTTAGCTACTATTGTTGTTGTGAATGTTTAACCCCACCCGGTGTCAGCTCTGATCGTGACCTAGTCGAGACTACACCGTTTTTATCTTTAAAAAGAGAAAGATACGTTTGATAATGTAATCACATTCGCACTATTCTTACCCCGTCCCCACCACCGTGACTTACAGATGTTCAAATTAACATTCACCGCATCAATCTCAACAGTCTCCAAGAAATGCATAGATCAAGAGTACTTCCTGACTTTTCCCTGACTTTTTCCTGTCCTCTATATCTCTATACTGCTTCAGTGCATGGTATACGTATTTGCATTTCTTCCCCAATTTTGAGCGAACCATGTGTCCTAAAGAGCCATACTGAAACAATCATTTCTTTGAATCAATTTGTTCGCTAATTATTCATGTGGCTTTGGGCCCACTGAAGACGTTTTTCCATATTCGATTCAGAAACCCATGGCTTCTTCCTGGATTTACAGCCTTTCAGAGCGAACTCTGTAAGCCTTCTTCTAACAACTCTGGTTGATATTTGTGATATCTGTGAAGTACTTGCCTCGTTGAAGTCCGCACAGAGCTCCGACGATGTTTTTCTCCTGTTTCTGAGTGACTGACGGATGATGGATCTGTCATCACGAGGTGATGTAACCTTTTTTCTACCTGTTCTTTGTATTGTCATCACATCTTTTGTCTCTTTGAAGCGCTTGAGAGTCGTTTACACCGCACATCGAGAACATTTCATCTTCTGAGCAATTTGTCTTTGAGACATTCCATCTTCATGATGAGCTACGATTTAACCTCGCTCACACTCACTCAACTCCCTCGTTTTAGGTATTTTGACTGTTTATTAACCGTATCTACAACGTATTTTAGCATAAAACTCTGAAATAATCAAGGAAACATAAGTTAATTTTGGACGTTGATCTTACTCATAATTCGTTGCTTATGTACAGTACAGTATAAAATTGGTAACTGATGCTAAAGGAGGGTCAACCGGATATTAAAACTAATATATATTTCACAATATACCATAATCTACCATGTGCACGAGTTTCATTAACACTGAGATAGCAGAAACCCAAAGCATTGGGGTGGCCGAATACTTTTGGCCAAGGCTGTATTTCGTGCGGCGCTTTACCGATTCAGCCATTCAACTACCAAAGCCAGATTAGACGAACATTCTTCTTATAAGTACGTCGCCAATTCAATAATGCGACAGTAGCGCCATCAGTGCAGTAATATAGCAGTACTGTCTCCAATTTTGTATTGAAATCCCTTTAAATTATTTAACTTCTGTGTGATAATGTTTGTATTAACCCACACACAAAAGATACTACAGTTCAATGTCGTTTTACCTTCACTTATTCAGACGTAGTGGCCACATTAAAATCTCATCAAATGAAATTGATACATACGTTGTTTGTTCCACTTCCTTAGATTCTATCATGTCTAGAGTAAAACTCACAAAACTGTAAACCTGTTCTTTTATTGTTGACAAAAATCATTCATTTTCTCTTCTCAAGGGGTACTTATTCAAAATGGCTCTTTATTTTCACAGGACGCTTACACCCTGGTTACTACAAAGAAATTCAATGTAATTAATTGCCGTTTTTTCGAAATTTCCCAAGGGGCTAATTCACTGTTAGTTCTTTTTGCTAAACATCATCAGATAAAAACATAAATATTTATTTATTCCACGCAATATAAAGATTGAAATTAGTTGCTCAAAGTTTCGCGATCAGGAGTATCGAGCTAACAATTAATGATCGGCTCTATTTTATTCAAGAGAATGAATGCATATTGGAAGTTCATGACTTTCCCACAAGCATTGTGTTGCGAAAGCGAAATAAAAAAGCTACTATGAACTATTGCAAACTCGACACACTCCATGGAAACAAAACTCTATTGATAACTTGGGAATAAGGTTCGTGAAATAAAATAATTTTGTGTGTCGCATGATAAGGTGAGCTCTGACTTTGGGCAGCCCTACTTGACTCAATATGCATCAATGCTCTATAATTTCTGATTCCCTTCCATGGAAAGCTCATATAAAAAGAACCGGGCTGAGATAAATTTAGTTAAAAACTGAGCAGTTGGTCATCTTTAACGAACCAATAATACTCTCATTCAGTAACCCAATTCTATTCAGACAAACATTTATGAAAATGTACACATAAATATTGTATTAAAATAAGCTACAACCACTTCATCTCTTCGGGGTTCCCATTAAGCTCTACCACTTGCTGTTGTTTAACCCTAGGTCTGTCCAGTCAGGCAGACTATAACCAATTGCATTTAAGCCATGATAATATGCCTTCTTTTTTGTTTTTGTTTTCATTCGAAGCAATTTATATTCATACATACTCGGAATGCAAAGGGCTAGAATTAAAAACGACACTCACATTTCTGCCAATCACCCGCCCTCGATAAAATCACGACCAGTCAGGTAGTGATTAAATCTTTGTTCAGTCCAATTCTTCGTCGTGTTTCAAATGTAGGAAGTATTATTGATATTAAGCTGCCCGTGTCGAATCATATTTCTTTTACAGTAATAAATTAAGCAGCTTATACACACAGGCATACATTTACATACACACACGTATGCATACATATGCGTACACACACTCACACACATACACATACATATAGATATAAACACACATACATATATATCCCTGCGTTATAATTTCACTACCGTTATATGTTATAGCTTCACACGTTCTATTAATATATGATATCGTTGTTTTGCGTCATCATCATCACATAATATTCCTGTTTGACACAGTCAGCATTGCAGTATATTGCTATTTGACACAATCAATATTGCCTTATATTGCAAATGAACATTCTTGACATTGCAATATACTGCAGTTGATGTTATCAACATTACAACATATTGACACGTTGCAGTTTCACACTGTCAACATTGTAGAATGTTGCAGTTTGACACTACCAACATTACAGTATATTGCAGTTTGACATTACCAATATTGTAGCACATTGCAGTTTGACACTGTCAATATTGCAGTTTACTGCAATTGATGCTCTCAACATTGCAGTATATTATTGTTTGACACTAACATAACAGTAGTTTGTAGTTTTACACTCTCAGCCTCGCATTATACTGCAGTTTTACCGTCTATCTGCAGTATTCCGCAATTTTTCTGTCAGTGTAATATGAACACTTACTGTAAACATGGCAACGATAACTACACTATAGCATGATTGTCAACTATGTTAATTCAATAAATAAAGAAAAGTGTTCTAAACACCATTCACAATACTCACTAGCCTTTCGGTTTCCCAGATTCCCATCCTACGCCCCATTTTCAAAGTATTCTATAATAAACTTTGCACAAAAGAAGAGAAAAAGAAATAAGGAAACTTTTCAGAAAATGGCTCCGATTGTTTGACGAAATCTCTGTATAGCTCACCAATACTTTCACAACAGCATGCACCAAAGTCACAGAACACCTGACTACTATTCATTATAATTAGCGAGTGGACATTCGGGTGAGAACATTTACTCGTTTATATTATTTATAGACATACCCTGGTGCCACAGGAAGTGCCGTGTATACAATGTGATTTCTCATCATAGAAGTTTATTCGATAAACTGTTTTGATTTTAAAAGTTGCTCTACAGTGTGCTTTTATTTAGAGATATTTCTCTCATAACACAAATCCCGTTTTTCGTGGTTTTGTTTCTTTTATTTTTACTTCCTTCGGTCATAGTGAAGCAATTGAATTGTATGTTAGCAAAACCTGAAAAGAATTTATTACTGCGTATTCCTGTGTATATATTCAGTTGGGCGTGTTTATATAAAGTCAAAAATAATCGTACTCTTATAAATCGCCTCATTTTACACTAAACTACATATTTAATTAAACGTATATTAAAACAAAGATAAGAAAATCGGGTATTTTATAACATAGCAGCGAGCCAAGCAGTGGTTTCAAAATGGTAGTCGTATTTGGTCAATCTGTCACCTGTGAAGGCACGTGGCTTAGTGGCTAGGATATTCGACTTACGATCGTAAGGTCGTGAGTTCGATTCCCGGTGCACTGTACCCTTGACCAAGACACTTTATTTCACGTTGCTCTAGTTCACTCTACTGGCAAAAAAACGAGTTATACGTGTTATTCAAAAGGCCAGCCTTGTCACAAACTGTCATGTCGAACCTCTCTGAGAACTACGTTAAAAGTAAGCGTGTCTGTGGAGTGCCTAGCCTCTTACACGTTAATTTCGGTTGATCGAATGCAACAGGAACACTCGTCGTCACAACCGACGGAGAGCCAAGCCAGGACTTGCCACCGAAATAAAAATACAATCCATTGAGTTTTCATACAATTTCCGTCGGTGTTATTTCATCAGTAAGTTTGGGACGATCTGAGTGTATTAAAGAAGCGAATTTCTTACGCGGCATTAACTGTGCTCATTGAATATGTCAAATGATTTTACGGAGTAAATTTCCTAAATCACACACACACACACACACACACACACACACACACACACACATACACACACACACACACACGTTG
>NC_068984.1:131215027-131215386 GCF_001194135.2 Octopus bimaculoides | reverse complement strand
CGGGCAAAATGCTTCGCGGCATTTCCTCCGTCTTCGTGTTCTGAGTTCAAATTCCGCTGAGGTCGACTTTGCCTTTCATCCTTTCGGTGTCGATAAATTAAGTACCAGTTGCGTACTGGGATCGATGTAATTGACTTAACCTCTGCCCCCACCAAAATAAAAATTTCAGGCCTTGTGCCTATAGTATAAAGGATTATTATTATTATTATTATTATTATTATTATTATTATTATTATTATTAAGACGGCGTGCTGGTAAAATCGTTAGCACGTCTGACTAAATGCTTAGCGGCATTCTGCCCATCTTTACGTTCGGAGGTCAAATTCCGCTGAGATTGACTTTGCATTTCGTCCTTTCGT
>NC_068984.1:131208672-131215011 GCF_001194135.2 Octopus bimaculoides | reverse complement strand
GGGGGGGGGTCAATGAAATAAATACCAGTTCAGTACTGAGGTTGATGGAACCGACTAGACCTCACCCCACCCCACCCACGCAAAAAAAATTTCAAACCTTGTGCCTATAGTAGAAAGGATTATCATTATTATCATTATTAACATACAATTTAGGACACATGATTTCATTTTGATTTAGCTGTTATGATAGTTAATACGGATGTTAATTTACTCCAGCATTAGCACCGGCAAAAACTTAATTCATTTGTTTGTTTGTTTGAAGAGAGAGGAAAGTATAAATTAGTTTAGTGTTTGTGCGAAAATACTTTCCATCAATATATTTAATTAGTAATTAATATATGTCATTAAAGTTTTCTTGGCAGCATTCCGACCAGATGTCTTACTCTTTAACTCTATAGCATTCTTGTAACTCTATTACAAAATCAGTTGATCGGAAGAAGAAAAAGAAAAGAAAAAAGAATAAAATAAAGTAAACACAAATAATAATCTTGACACCAATAGGAGTGCTTTTGGCACTAAAATTAACTTCATGACCGTGGTCATTAAAAGGTCAAGACCACTATTCCAATTTGGACGCTTTCCATATTTGGAACTAACAAGGGTGGATACAGGACAAATAATATGAGGTCACTTTCTTTTGATCAGACACCCAGGATCTATATTTTTAGAGGTTGGATAAGTATGTGTGTCTGTCAGTGAGTGTGTATGTATGTATGTATGTATGTATGTATGTATGTATGTATGTATGTATGTGTAAGTATGTATGTATGTCTCTGTGTGTGTATGTATGTGTAAGTATGTATGTATGTACGAATGTATGGATGTATAAATGTGTGTATTATCTATGTATATATATGTAAGTATGTATGTATGTATGTACGAATGTGTGTATTATGTATGTATATATGTGCAAGTATGTATGTATATACGAATGTATGTATGTATGCATGTATGCATATATGTATTATGTATGTTGTTATTCAGTTTTGTTTCAAAATTTCTTGCCAATAAAGAGCCGGTTTCTAACCTAGATCCAAGGCGCTTTAATGGGAATTTCAACGACATAAACAGTGTATTATTGCGTATGAAAAGCTCAAAATGCCTAAATAAGTGATAATCAGTAGGAGAGATATCAGGGGAATAGGGAGGATGTTGCAAAATCTCATAATTCAGGCTTTGCAACTTTTGGACCGTAGCTTGAAGAGAGTGAAGATGTGAATTGTCGTGGAACAAAATTGGGCTATCTCTATTCACTAGTCTAGGTTGCTTCTTTTCCAAATTCTCATGCATACAATCAATTTCCGAGCAATACGATGTTGCTGTTACCGTTTTTCCTTGTTGCAAAAATG
Organism: Octopus bimaculoides; assembly: GCF_001194135.2. Lineage (NCBI taxonomy): Eukaryota > Metazoa > Mollusca > Cephalopoda > Octopoda > Octopodidae > Octopus > Octopus bimaculoides. Next base: position 131,213,662 of record NC_068984.1, on the reverse strand, counting down.
AATGATGAATAACCCCCTTCGCAGACCACCATACGGTGACCACTAACTTTTTCGGGTGCAATGGTGGTTTTGGATAGTGTTTAGGTGTCTCTCCTGCATCTAATCACTGTCCTGTTCTCCTGCTGTTGTCAAAGAGTATCCATTTCTCATCACATTCTATGCAAAAATGGTTCTTTTTCCTGTTGAGAAAGCAATAAGGAGTACACTTCGAGGAGCCTGCTTTGTTTTGAATCTCGTTCAGTTGATGTGGAACAAACCTATCCATCTTCTTGACTTTTCCAATTTTTTTCAGGTGCTGAGAAATAATTGTGTGAGATGTTTTGGAGTCCTGATGAAAGTTTTCGGACCGCTGTTCTCGGATTTTGTTCAACAAAACATTTAACCCACCATGCTGAGTAACTGATTTTGGCCTACCCCCTGGTTCATTTTCAAGGCTTTCATCTCCTGATCGTGATCTTTAGAAGCAGCTCTGAACAATTTTGATGTCAACAAAGCCATTACCAAAGGCCCACTTGATATTCCATAGAGGTTCTGCGGCAGAATGATCCAGTTTGTACTTATATGAGAAAATCACTCAACATAGTTTGGTTGTTATCGTATTCATAAGGTCTGTGGGTACGAATTTTGTATACCAATAGTGTTGGGAAAGAAAAAGAGTCAAGATTAAATGCAATTGAGTTTTTAAATGACTGAAATAATAAGTAATTAAAAATGCAACATTTCATGTGTGACAACCTAATATTATTTATCATATAGCAAGGCGGCGAGCTGGCAGAATCGGTAGCACGCTGGACGAAGTGCTTAGCGGTATTTCGCCCGTCGCTACGTTCTGAGTTCAAATTCCGCCGAGGTCGACTTTGCCTTTCATCCTTTCGGAGTCGATTGAATTAAGTACCAGTGAAACACTGGGGTCGATGTAGCCGACTTAATCTCCCCCCCCCAAGCTTCCCTTGCGGCAAAAATTTGATATCATTATTTGTCATATTGCCTGTTCTTGGTTACATTACTACAATTACATCATCCATCACATTTTATTTATCTTTATGTATTGGACTATATCAAATGTGCGAAATATAGTAACTACCGCAGTACATACTGCAGCACTAGGATGTTGATTTACTTGCCGAAAGACGACATTCCACTCTGCAGATACCCCGAGAATCACATTTGTAAGTCACATGCACAGATCTATACGCTGAAAATTTTTCTGAGTGGGTGTCTTTTCATATGATATTTTCAGATCAGCCAGAAGCAAATCAATTCTATTAATATTTCCCCAACGTAGAATAGCAAGATAGCTCGCTAGTTATTATTAATTATAGTTCAAAAGTGGAAATAAGTTACTCCGACTCTCAGCAGAGGGGAAAAAGTTAACGTTTCGTTCAAGACTCTACGCCGGAGAGTGATGTTTTTTCACGAAGCTGAATAAATAAATTGGAAGTAGTGAGACAGAGAGAAGAAAAGAAAAAATAACGGTGACTAAGGAAGGGGTAAATAACTGTATTTTTCTGCATTTTCTTATATACTTATTTTTTTCAAAAATATAAACAGTGTAATTTTTTTTCGCTATGATGAAGACACGGATAGTAAGTTCAAAGTTTCCAGAAGTTTCCAATAGTATGAAAAGTGAAATCATGCCACGAAGAATATACTTCTAGATATACTCTCCAAGAAAATACAGGATGGTTATGATTTGGATGCCTCGATCAGGGCCGATTTGGGACTAACTAACAACAAAAAGTGCTTCTGTACTATATAGTCTACACAACAAAAGCATACCTATGTATTTAGTCGAACTAGTGTCCTCATCTTGGTTGTTGCTTTCACTACCATTTCTGTTGTGTACGCTCCAGCATTCAAGTGTCTTGTGATTCACCTTTGTGCCTTGTCTGGGATTGAATTCAGGACCTCTAGATGACTGAGCTGCATTAACCGGCGCCTTCATCCTACAATCATAGCGTAGTGGTTAAAGGCGCTATTTAATGTAATACAGTTACTTAGAGGTTCTGAGTTCAAGCCCAGGCAAGGCACTAAGGTGAATCACAACACTCTTGAAGAATGCTGGAATGTACACAGCAGAAACGTAGAGAAGGTGGGGACATCATTCCGATTAACACATAATATAATTCCTCATCTCAGAAATATGGAATTGTTAAAGCATACTTCTTTATTCTCTATTTCTTCATATTCCCTACTAGTATATTCTCTACCATCATACACTCTAGCTTGTCATAAAAAAAAGTACCTTGCAGATTTTTCTGACATCTCCCCTTTACAAAAATAAACACGTGATCCTTGCAAATTTTTCTGACATTTCCCTTTTACAAAAATAAACACGTGAAGAAAGTGACGCTTATCAGCATCGCACATCACCATCTTTTTAAAGTACTCTACGCGCAATCATTTTTAATCATCCTCTTACGAATGTATCTTTCGATATCCCTCGATTTCCTCGATATACGAGAGCCAATCTCTACATGTTACACACTCACGGTTGCACCTCCACTCCGACCACCACCACCACCACCACATTCTTCTCCACTTGTTTTAGTTGCCCTCTTAACGATGCACTCTAAGATATTTGGTACTTTAATCCTCTCTAATACGTTATGAAATCCAATGGTACATAACATCGCAACAGTTAATGCTTTGATTATTTTTGGGTGCATAAGCAATAAACAACATAATCCTACATAATCACCAGCCACCCACCGCGAGAGATTAGATTTCTAGCAGTATTTCTATTATTTGTATGTTTATGCTTTGTCATATTATTTTCTTATACATAGGACTGTTGCTTAGGACTTTACTTCAGTGCAGCAAATCCTATTTGTTGCTTCATGACCCAGCTTATATATTTTGTTGCATTAAAACTACTTGTTGCAACGTGTAATAAAAACAACTGTGTGATAGCCCGTGCAAGATAACGCCTGACTGTGCTACAGAGAAACCAGTCCATAAAGTTGTACACTGAAGAGTGTCATACGAACACCTGAGGACGTTCGAGCCTCACCAAACACTTGGTTTTATTTAGTGTACATAGAACAACATGGCGGAGCCTCCACTTCGTGTCTGCGATCGAATTTGAACTCGGGGTTGTAAACTGACTTAAATAAAACCTTAATTACACAATAGTTATCCAGAACTCCCATAAGGAGTACTGGATAGCTATTAACAGCAATATAATTGAAAAAGCGTAAGTTAACTATTTTTGGCCATCATTATATCTCGGATTTTATTAAATCAATTTGACGTAAGACAGTGAGCTGGCAGAATCATTATTCATTTGGAGAAAATGCTTAGCTAGATTTTGTCGACTTTTTTACGTTCTGGGCTGAAATCTCGTCAAGATCAATCTTACCTTTCATTCTTTCGGAGTGGATAAAATAAAGTAACAGTTGGGCACTCTTGCCAATGATATCGATTTCTTCCTCTCCTTAACATTGTGACAAGATTAAAAAGAATTGTATCATTTCGACCATCTACAGTTTTCTGCAGCTCGACTAATTAGTTGCATTGTGAGAGACAAGCTCCCGGCCGTTTATGTCCGTGATACAGTTTCGAATTTCATTTGAAGGTATATCAAATGTTAGAGAAAAGAACGATATCTGTTTATCATTGTTACGCTCTCTCAGCCCGACGGAGGAGATTTGGCTGGAGTTGAACTTGAATTCTGAATTTTGAAGTATGTGGGGGGAAAAAAAGTGGTTCCAGCTCCGTATTTAAATTTTTTCGAGAAAGGGCTCAGGGCAAGTTGGTAGGGAGGATACAGTAGGAGGTACGAGAATAGAAGGGGTAGAAGAAGAGGATAGGAGCTATGCAGTTTGTTGGTACTTGAGAGGTGAAGAAACCGTTGCAAAAGTATTAAACAGACGGTGGCCGTGTAGTTAAGAAGCTCGCCTTGCAACCACGCGGCTATGTGCTCAGTCCCGCCGCACGGCTATTCGAACAAGTGTCTTGGGCCGATCAATGCCTTGTGAATAGATATGGAAGTATGTTGTGTATGTATATGTGTGTGTGTGTGTGTGTGTGTGTGCGTGCGCGTTCCCCACCACTGCTTGACAAACGTAGTTGGTTTGTTTATAATCCTCGTAACTTAGCGGTTCTACAAAAAAATTCGATAGACTTGAAAAAATAAACATTGGGGCGATTTTTCTACTGGAGCCCTTTAAAGCGTTGCTCCAGCTTGGCTACAGTATAATGACTGAAACAAGTAAAATATAAAAGATAATTCAGGCACAAAGCCAACAGTTTTGAAGGGAGAGAATTAGTCGGCATTATCGACCCCAATACTTGACTGGTACTTTATTTTATCGAACTCGGCTGGATGAACTGTAAAGTTGCTTCGGCGGGATTTTAACCTAGATCACAAAAAGATAGACAAACCATCACAAAACATTTTGTCTGACGCTCAAAGAATTCTGCCAATCGTCACTCCTTCGGACAACGATATCATTGATCCCTTCTACAATAGGCACAAGATTAGAATTTTGGGAGAAGGGGCTAGTTGATTAGATCGATCCTAATACTTGAACTGGTAGTTATTTTATCGACCCCTTTTGGGATGAAAGGTAATTTAAACTCCGAACGTAAAGACGGACGAAATACCGCTAAGCATTTCGCCCGGCGTGCTAACGTTTCTGCCAGATCATCTCTTTGAGAACGATAATATAAATGGTTTCAAATTTTGGCACAATGTTAGCAGTTTCGGGGATGGGAAAAAGTCGATTAAATCGATCCCAGTGCTCAGCTGGTATTTATTTTATAGACTCAGAAAGGACGAAAATCAAAGTCGACTCAGAACGTAAAGGGAGATCTAATACTGCTAAACATTTCGTATAACGTACTAACGGTTCAGTCAGCTTGCCGCCTTGAGAGCGATATTAATAATGCAATTTAATACACATGTAAAGATGCACATGTAAAATACATGTGGAATTACAAAGATTAATTTTTTAAAATTTCAGATTTTTGCTTCCCAACCAAGGGT
>NC_068984.1:131207767-131208456 GCF_001194135.2 Octopus bimaculoides | reverse complement strand
CATGAGGGGTGGGAAAGAAGATGGGAGGTGTCTGGAAGAACGGTAACAGCAGCATCGAACTAAGGAGCGGCTTCCTTCGGGACTGCTGTCCTGTATTTTGACCTAGCCAGTTATTATCTTTTAGCTTTATCATTTATGTTCCAGTCATTAGACTGTGGTCATGCTGGGGCACCGTTCTAAGGAATTTTATTCGAACGAATCGACCCCAGTACTTATTATTTTTGGAAAGCCTGGTACTTGTAACGGCTTCCTTTGCCGAACCGTTACATTACGGGGACGTAAGCAAACCAACACCGGTTGTCAAGAGGTGGTGGGGATAAACACATACCCAAAGGCACACACACACACACACACACACACACAGCTATGTATCTTACTTAATGCAATGTATAGACACTGTCGATAAGGGCCACTTATGAAAAAAGGCCCCCAAAAAGCCGAAATGTACCTGGCGCTCCCACTGCTCCCTACTGGGATGAATTTTTCTGTCTGTCACTGTCTGTCTATCTGTCTGTATTATTATTATTATTATTATTATTATTATTATTATTATTATTATTATTATTATTATTGCCATTTAAAACAGTTTGTTTGGGCCCAGTGCAAGTTTAAGTGTTATCAGCTTCTTATAGTGCTACCTTAGCTCGTCGGGCTAAGGTAGCACATTCGGGTACCTCACCTTGACGAGC
>NC_068984.1:131206051-131207463 GCF_001194135.2 Octopus bimaculoides | reverse complement strand
ATATATATATATATATATATATATACCTATGGCCGCGCGAACGCACACACGCACACGCACATATTCACACACAAACAGGCCTATCTCATAATAAATTAACTGGAACCTTTGCCAGCTGGAATGGGCGGTAAAACGATTGTATTTAACCAAAGTATAAACAGCTTAATAAGCACGTGTATGTTTATACGTTGACGAAATCTTGTAAGGCGCGCGTGATGTCGATATTTGATCACAGAATTCACGTCTATATTCGTGTTTCATATTTACAACTAGAATGCCCGTGCTGCCAATAATAACGTCAGTCGTTTTTCTCAACTTTATTATTCTCATATTATTATGCTCACATATTGGCTTATATGTACGAGTATCCGTTGCTAATAAGAGTGTGACGATATCTATCTATCTATCTATCTATCTATCTATCTATCTATCTATCTATACATATAACTTACTGTTCACACTATAAAGATATCAGCTACTAAAAGTTTCATGCTCTGGAGACGCTAACCTAGGCAGGTTTTTATAACACGTCTTGTAACTCCAAGCAATCTTAAAGTTCTGACCATATACCATGTTCAATTTAAACATCAGGACGCTGGAGCATGAAAAATAATGAGAAGAAACAAGAAAGTAGTTGCAAAAAGTGGAGAGATGAAAAAAAAAAAAAAAAAACGGAAAAAGAAAAGTAAAACAGAAAGTTAGAATTATGTCCCATTTGACTGTAAAGCTATGATTAAGCTGGCTGTTGTGGAATAATTCAGCGGAGAGGGGTTCGAAAATTGCGAGAAAGCTGCTCAATCCGGAGAGTTTATTGTTCCCCCATTCACAAAAGAAATTTGGCCATATATTTGAATTCGCTGAAAATTTCTGATCGGGAATTCAGTAATGTGGTGGAATTCTTAAATCTAAAAGGAATAAACAATCTTTAAGCTACACACAAAATGAATTTCTAAAACCCATTAACATATGACATGTTAATTCTTCACTTGACTGTATGTGGTGTGGAGTTGGTCGTCAAAACCGCGCAAGCGGCTAACCAACTTAGTGACTCTACTTTCGTTGATGTGCCAACTTATCGATAAAATCTTTTCTTTTTTATCCATATTTTTCCCCACCTGCACACTTTTTGCATCCACTTTCTCGTTTCTGTTTCTTGTGATTTCTGCTGTTCTAGCGTCCTAATTTGTAAATTGAATAAGCAACGAGTTTAGAACCTATAGATTACTTTGAGACACAAGGCCTGTTATAAAAACCTGTCTAGAACTGCATTTCCAATGTAAGAAACTACTATTAGCTAGTATCTTTATACTTTGTAGATTAAATGTTTTTTACTTCTCCCTAGATGGAGTACTTATTTTGTTGATTTTGCCTTAACGGAAGAATAAACTATATATATATATATATATATATAT
>NC_068984.1:131203767-131205859 GCF_001194135.2 Octopus bimaculoides | reverse complement strand
GTAGGAACGTATTGTCAAAAGTGTTCCAGTCATGACAATCTCTCTTGTTCCAGTATCCGAGACGCAAATTACCCATAGTATTCTTCCATTTGTAAGGCGATCTAGTGTGATTTCAGAAAGACTTAGCTGCTTTATCTAGCTTTATTTATTTGGTTTTAACGCTGTGAGTAACGGCATATCAATTCTCTCAATTTTCACGCATTATAAGGCGGTGAGCTGGCAGAAACGTTAGCACGCCGGGCGAAATGCTTAGCGGTATTTCGTCAGTCTATACATTCTGAGTTCAAATTCCGCCTAGGTCGACTTTACCTTTCATCCTTTCGGGGTCGATAAATTAAGTACCAGTTACGCACTGGGGTTGATGTAATCGACTTAATCCCTTTGTTTGTCCTTGTTTGTCCCCTCTATGTTTAGCCCCTTGTGGGCAATAAAGAAATAAGAATCGTTAGCACGCCGGGCGAAATGCTTGTCGGTATTTCGTCTGTCTTTACGTTCTGAGTTCAAATTCCACCGAGGCAGACCTTGCCTTTCCTCCTTACGGGGATCGATAAATTAAGTACCAGTTGCGTACTGGGGTCGATCTAATCGGCTGGTCTCCTTCCCCAAAATTTCGGGCCTTGTGCCTAGAGTAGTAAAGAATTTTCACGCATTATTTCTTCATTTAACATTAACGTGAAATCACGTTAATCCTATGAGATTTACTTATTCCAGCCCGTGGTGCCCCAGCATGGTCACAATATGCTAGAACATCACCGTTGCTTATATACTTTTAGATTTGCGTCCTCACTAGAAGAACTGTGTTGCTTTCCACGCCCAGTTTTCCTTTCAAACAACCTCCTATTAAGTTGAGCCATTGATGGAGTGTTAATGAAGACGCTGGAAATGATAGAAATAGCAGCCAAATACTCATCCGCTCCCACTGAAATGTCCAGTCTCTGTTATGGTATGGTGTGACTTTGAGATCCATGCCAGCGGAGCGCAAGCTCATGGTAGGGACTCCTACACCGGACAGGTCAAAAGATTAAAAAAAAAGTTACCGTCTCATATCAAACCGACTCCTAAGGGCCGGTTTCTTGGTTTCCATGGCGTATAAATTCCACACCTGGACGGGACGCCGGTCCTTAGCAGGATTACTCGTTTTTTGCCAGCAACGTGAAATGAAGTATTTTGCTCAAGAAAAACGCATTGCTTGGTCCAAGAATCGAAACCACAATCTTACAATCATTAGTCCAACACCCTAACCACTAAGCCACGCGCCTCCTAGGTCGAACGATAGAGACCAGGCAAATAGAAATCACCGCTTCCCAAAGGGAACAATGGGTTTGACAGGTTCAACACCCCTACATAAGAGAAAGCAAAATTATAGTAGCAGCTATAAGAATCCAAAACTTGAGAGATGCAGGAAAGGGAGTCCAGAGTCGAGAACGCTTGACTAAACTCGTCGATGGCCCACCTTCCACCGGGAGCGAAGAGGGTTAAAATAAAAAAAGCAAAATCTTCTTCCGCTTGGAGTTGAGCACCAAGGAAAAAATAAAACGTAAAAAAACTCTATTATGGCAGAATCCTGGCTTTTTAGATTCCTGATTGCGTGTTCCAAGTAATAACATCTGCTGTTTCACCTTACCAGAGAACTTTCTTTATAAAAGTACACCTTGGAGTTCGTACGGTAAAAAAGAACGCTGCTACATATAAGTTACATATATACATAGACACATACGCATGAGCGCGCACGTATACACACAATCCTCTTTCTGTATGTGTGCGCGTGTGTGTACATATATATTTATAAATATAGTTATATATTTATAAATGTACATGTATGTTATGTTTATATATATTTAGACAGAGAGATAGATAGATAGATAGATAGATAGAGAAGTAACAGTATCAACTATCAGATGCGTAAGGTGTCTGCAAAGCAAAAAAAAAAAAAAAGGAGAGATAGTACTCAATGACAGAGTGTGTTATATTACAAAGATTACTTATAACTTGCATAAAAGCTTCATCGGAAGCATTGTAGCTGCATCCAGAATTATTAGAAAGTATGCGTGTACACGCGCACACACGCGCGCATATATATATATATATATAT
>NC_068984.1:131202417-131202998 GCF_001194135.2 Octopus bimaculoides | reverse complement strand
AGAAGCAACTCAATTGCTAATCCCTGTATATTTATGATGATAAATAGTTTTACCGATAAAGGTTTTTTTCATACTGAACTACTTGGCAGAATTGTTAATTATTAATTCTATTATTAATTGACGATTCTCTGCCCTTATTCTTGTATATTATATATATATATATATATATATATATATATATAGCAAATAAATAACGAGGATGTAAGGATGTCCAGTCACAATCATAGCGAAGGGAAGCAATGTTATCAGTGTTTTGGTCTCTAGTACTGATGTAAATTGCGCAAAAAAATGGTTTATCCTTTATATTGGAAATCTATATATTTGTCTGCGTCTGAGGAGAGTGATTTCTTTTACATTGATGTAATGTTTGCATTGATCGATTAAATGGAACCGTTTGAAACGGCTGTAATGCATTGATTCTTGGACATCCTTGTTACTTATTTGCTTTTTATTCACCTAAATTCAAGCTGCGCGAACTATACCGAACTAGCTTGGTGCCTCAATTTAAGTACTTAATTCAACTGAATCTCAATTATGATATATATATACATACATACATACATACATATATATATATATAT
>NC_068984.1:131195137-131201828 GCF_001194135.2 Octopus bimaculoides | reverse complement strand
TTAGTAAACATTAAATATATTTATTGATTATAAAAAAATAAAACATTATCTCATCTGACAGCTGTTTCTGTTGGCGCTATTTAGGGCATTATCAAAGTTAATTATTACAATGATATTATACCAACTTAAATAGTGGAACTTCATTAGAACGGAAAAGTAAAGAAAAAGAAAAGAAAGAGAAAGAGAAAGTAAGTAAATACGAATTGATGTTACATGTTATCCCTCTGAAAACCTATCGACCGACTCATAGGCTTTCAGGTCGATAGGTTTTCAGCACGTAACATCAATTGGTATATCCTTGCTTTCTCTTTTTCTCTTTCTCTTTCTTTTCTTTTTCTGTACTTTTCCGATCTGATGAAGTTCCACTATTTAAGTTGGTATAATTAATTATTTACAATTATTATTATTATTATTATTATTATTATTATTATTATTATTATTATTGTTGTTGTTGTTGCACACACAACACGCATACGCACACACGCATACACGCACACACGCATACACGCACACACGCACGCACATACGCACACACACAAACACGCTTCGGCCATGCTGGGGCACGGCATTTTAGTCTTTGTTTCAGTCATTGGACTGCAGTCATGCTGGAACACCATCTAGAATGGTTTAGGGTTAGGGTTCTTTCTTTTATTTTCTTTTAATTTTATTTAATTTTTTCGGTCTTTTGCCGAACCGCTAATTTACGAGGACATAACCAAACCAACATCAGTTGACAAGCGGTGGGGAAATAAGCTTAAACAAAAATTCATTCCCACCCCACCGAGACGTACGCGCACATATATATGTATTTATGCATCTATATCATATATGTATATGTGTGTACATATCTATCTATCTATACATACATACATATGTGTGTGTGTGTGTATGTGTGTGTGTGTGTGTGTGTGTGTGTGTGTGTACACGTTTGTATTTATGTATGTGTATCTTTGCGTTTATATTTGTCTCTCTTACCGCTTGACAATCGGGTGTTAGTATGTTTATGGCCTCGTAACTTAACGGGTTCAGCAATAGAGACCGATATTGTTGTTGTTGGCACTCCGTCGCTTACGACGTCGAGGGTTCCAGTTGATCCAATCAACGGAACAGCCTGCTCTTGAAATTAACGTGCGAGTGGCTGAGCACTCCACAGACACGTGTACCCTTAACGTAGTTCTCGGAGATATTCAGCGTGACACAGTGTGACAAGGCTGACCCTTTGAATTACAGGCACAGCAGAAACAAGAAGTAAGAGTGAGAGAAAGTTGTGGTGAAAGAGTACAGCAGGGTTCACCACGACCCCTTGCCAGAGCCTCGTGGAGCATTAGGTGTTTTCGCTCAATAAACACTCACAACGCCCGGTCTGGGAATCGAAACCGCGATCCTATGACCGCGAGTCCGCTGCCCTAACCACTGGGCCATTGCGCCTCCAGAGACCGATAGTCTAAGTACCAAACGTAAATAATCTCAAGTATTGGGGTCGATCTGTTCGACTAAGATCTTTCAATATAGTGCCCCAGCTTGGCCGCAGTCCAAGAACTGAAACAAGTAGCACTAAAACTGAAGCTAAAATTAAAACTAAACTATATTGATAAATAAGTAAACAAATATATTTACTCATAACATTGGTATGAGGAAGGAGAACTGTATCACAAGGCTACACAACTTTGAGAACACGAAGAAGATTGTTAAAAGTATACGTTGAAGAATAGCGAGGCGAGTGGGCTGTGTATATTGAACCTCCACCCCGACTCTGAACCAAGAAGGTTGCTTTCTCCTACCCAACCCTCGCTCTCCACTATTTACTGTTTACTATTTACGAATCCTCCTCACCAACCGTCAGTTCGGAAATAAACGTTTAATGGAGACCAAATGTGCCGTTCTAAGCCAAATGAACTTATACATACATACATACATGCATACATACATACATACATACATACATACATACATACACTTATATACATACATGGTGTATATGTGTATATGAATGTGTGTGTTTGTGCGTGTTTGTGTGTGTGTTGTTGCGCTTGTTTGTATGTTTTATTTTTAAGTTTGCGACAAAAACAAAAAAAAAATGAATAAATAAAGTTAACTTGATGTATTGTTAATTGTGGTAGAGATATAGATCGTAATGCTGGCGTACGTGATGGTGTTGTTCTCGTTGTTGTTGTTGCTGCTGCTACTGCTGCTGCTGCAGCTGCTGTTGTTGTTGTTGTTGTTGTTGTATAGTTCCAGACCAGTTCTGATCCGGTTCATTTGGATGTTGTAATCATCAAGGAGACTAAAATTCCGGACACATTTCTAACCGACTACGAGTGAATTAGGTCCGAAGTCCTAGCCTTGCTAATAACAATCATGCAAATCTGTTCGTTGAAGGTCGATTTGGAGCTAAACAAACACAGCAGCAACAACAACAACAACAACAAGAAACAATAAAAACACAGCAGCAACAGTAACAACATAACAGCAGCAGCATCAGCAACATAGAGACCTGGATGCTGTATTGCTGTAGCAGTTTTTCCCTACCGTGTTCAGGAACTAGATTATTGCTGTGTATAATGATATCTTTCCGGCGATGGTAGAGAATGGCCTCATATGGGAACTGTTTAATATTCTTTTTTATTCCTTCTGATTCTTTTGGGTCGGGAGTCGTTGCTGCGGAAACATGAGATGTTCAGGAGCATCTTCTTCGGGTTAGGATCCAAGATCGCTGTGTAGGTGTACGTGGATGATGTCATCGTCATGGTTTCAGATACATCGAGGTGGTTAGCATTGTTCTGAATGAGTTCGAGGTAGTTGCCGAAACATTCATTAACCAGGACAAGTCCGAGTGCCTGCAACTCAGCTACGCAGAGTGACAGCAGTGTTTTCGTCTGATTCTAGTCAAGAACAAAGTCTTGGTTGAATTTCCAAGGAAGTAGTAACTTAGATGAAGTTGTGAACATGATGGCCAGTCTCACTTAAGAATGAGAGGAATCTTTCCTTCAAATACGGGCAGAGGTGATGAACATTACCTCCGTAATCTATAAATGCTTGACCATTGTAATCTTCAGACAGCTTTTAACCAGACTGAATCGTTTGTTATTTCACTTACAGTTGAAAGGATGTGCTCCACTAGTCAGAAAGTTTGTATGGAGCCAACACTGTCTGTATGGCAGTTCGATAAGTCGTAGATGATGACGATGCTCTAACATGTGCTGCAGTTGCGAAATCCGCAGAGATTCTAAGACTATGAGAATGTATAGTCAACGTTTGTGAAACATATCTTTCTTTATATTGGGTCTTTGATGGAGCTACCGTTTTAACCAAATGAAGTTCAAGACAAAGAAAGGGTTATTGGTTTAAAGAATATAAGTTAGGCATTCACAGCTCTCTGCCAGTCAGACTGTAGCATTTTAAAGAAAGTTAATGTAAGAAAACTTTGGGTATCGACGAAAACCAGTTAAGTAGGTCGGTACTTGTGGATAATTCCAGAAATCGCAGATTTGGAAGTACTACCAGAGCCACTGCTAGCTTGGGATTAGTTCAGTAAGCATAGAAGTGCTGTTAGTCTGGCCTGTTCAAGATACAAATGTGTTTTAGATGCAAGGAGATTTAGATAACGATAAAATTATTATTAGATGATTGAAAATATATATGATGAAGCATATGTACAGAGAAATATATGAGTTTAAAACAAGGGCAGGTATTCGAGAAATATTCTGAACAGGAATGAGTTATTTGTGGGGAGGGACAAGGATAACAGAAAAAATATCGATTTAAAATCATTTAGAATTTTCGTTTCAAGTATAAAAAAATTGCAGGTATGCCTGTGTGGTTAAGACGCTTGTTTTGCAACCACGTGATTTCGGGTTCAATCCCACTTTGTGGCATCTTGGCCATGTGTCTTCTACTATAGCCCCGGTCTTATCATTACATTGTCAGTGAATTTGATAGGCGGAAACTGCGAGAATGCCCGTCGTGCCATGACGTGGGACTGAACTCTGGAACCATGCGTTTGGAAAGCAACCTTCTTACCACACATCTATGCCTGCGCCTATTAAGGGAAATGTGAAATACGAAATTGTCAAAGTTGGGGGAAGCAACTAGTTTTAGTTGAACGGTAAATAAATAAGAGAAAATAAGAAAATTATGAGATACGAAAGTGAAGAAGATATTAACGACTGATATTGAATGAATGTTATTAAAAAGAGAACAAAGGTGAATTAAATACATTTTTGAATCCTTTTTTTGGTTTTGCTCACAAGTTGGAGAAAAAAAATTAGTCTATTAGAATAAATACATTCCAGAAAAACTGCAGATTGATGTAGATACAAATGATGAGATCGGAGATAAAATTTAGACTTCAAACCAAAATGTATTTTATCTAAATGTTACATTAAAATTAATATTGAAAAGCGGTATGCAGAAGGATGATAGCAAATAAATAATTTTGTAAAAGAGAACCTAATGACATGTATGTATTAGTTTGTATGTATGTATGTATGTATGTATACATTTATGTATACATACATACATATGCATGTACTAGTAAATGCATATATATTTATACGTACGCGTATATAAACAAATATACGTATACACACACACATGTATATTTGTATGTATGTATGTATGCATGTATATAAACACATACATATGCATATACCAATATATGCATATATATTTATACTTATACATACATGTGTATATAAACATATATATGCACACGCGAATGTGTATGTGTGTGCGTCTGTCTGTCTGTTTGTGTGTCTGTCTCTGTATAAAATGGGTAAGAGTGTGCTAATGTAAGCATATCATAGATGAATACCGGATTAGTGCTCGGACAAGTCCAGGCACTTAAAATACATCCTCCTAAACAGGGAAAAAATTCTGCAGAACAGAGTTGGCTGTAAAAAATGTATGGCTAGAGAGTGTAATAAATAGATAAAAGATAAGGCAAGCACGTATATATGGCACTGTAACATTTATATCAGTTATAAACGATATTACATAAACATAACCATAAATGTATTCTGGCGAAGAAAAAATACATTCCTAGATAGATCTTTACAGCTGTTTCAAAAATTCAGCAATTGGTTGATGTAATAATCTGTTTTTCACAAACGGGTGTTCACATTGATGCAATGATATACATCATACATGCTTCTAACTAACGACGATCGACCGTGTCTGAAACCCTGGCCTTGCTGATTATTATAAACATCCAAATCTGCTCATCCAAGGTTGACCTAAAGCAGTGATTCTCAACCATTTTTTACCTAGGGATCTCTTTGATTCCTATTTTACTCGGGTGGACCCTCAAAGCCATTCAATGTTTTAAAAAATCCTATTGTATTTTTATAATTAAATACTATTAGGAATTATATAAAAAAAATAGTTAAAATATTTTGTGTACTGCAGAAATATAAGCAATTTATTGCACATAAATTTTAGCAACAAAATCTTATATGGATCCCCCAAGGGCCGTATGAATCCCGGTTGAGAATCACTGCTCTAAAGCTAAACAAGACCAGCAACAATGAGAACATAGCAGCAGCATGGATCTCTGGATTCTGTTTTGCAGAAGTAGATTTCTCAACCGTGTTCAGGGGCTGGATTACTGCAACGTATAGTGATTATCTTCTGTGTAATGATAGTAAATGACCACCTTTGGGAACTGTTTGGTATTATATGCTTGGTCTGTCAACGTTATCCTTTTGCTTCTCTTCTGTTCGTTTTGGGGTCGCGAGATTTTAATGCTGAAACTCGAGATGTTAAGGAACATTCTTTTCGAGCTAAAATTCAAAATAGAATGTATGCGTACGCAGACGACATTTTTGCCACGGTACTGTACACATCGAAAATCGAAATGTTCGATTCATTTTCACTAGTCTGATTCTGACTACAGTCCCTTCTCTACTTTCTTCTTTCTCTTTTTTCTCTCTTTCCTTCTTTCTTTTTTTTCCATACTTGTCTCGCCTACTCTATTTCCCTCACCTTTACTAACATCGTCTCGCTCTCGATCTCACAACCTTTCTTCGTAACTGCTCTTTCCACCTCACCATCACTAACCCCACTTCTTTTCCTCTATCTTTTTATTGATATTTCCCATCTCTTGAATGTAAGCTTACTGCTTCAACGCTTCCAGCTTAAACACATTAATATTTCATGTTTACATGTCGATAAAAATTTTCTACTTCTTTGGTTTGCATTATTGCATCTGTGTGCATGCCCCTTTGTTTAATAGATATTATTACATTAACCAATAACCGAACTTTTGAAACAGCTGTAAAGAACTATATATAGAAATATACATTTTTTTCTTCGCCAGTTATATATTAATCTCTTTAATACTTTTATTTGTTTCAGCCCAAAGGTTTTGGTGTGGAGGCGCGTGGCTTAGTGGTTAGGATGTCAGCATCATGATCGTAAGATTGTGGTTTCGATTCCTGGACCGGGCGATGCGTTGTGTTCTTGAGCAAAACACTTCATTTCGCGTTGCTCCAGTCCACTCAGCTGGCAAAAATGAGCAACGCTGCGATGGACTGGCGTCCCGTCCAGCTGGGGAACATATATACCATTGAAACCGAGAAACTGGGCCCATGAGCCTGGCTAGGTTTTAAAAGGGCGCATTGACTGAAAGGTTTTGGTCATGCTGGAGCACCGCCATGTTTAAATTTATGTAATGTCTTTTATAAACGATGTA
>NC_068984.1:131187122-131194990 GCF_001194135.2 Octopus bimaculoides | reverse complement strand
GACGGACGAATTGCCGCAAAGCATTTTGTCCGAGGTGCAACCAATTGTGCCAGCTCGTCTCCCTAATGATGTAAATAATATAATGCCATATACACATGTCTGTGCTTGTCCAATTTTTGTCTCCTCACACACACACACACACACACACACACACACACACATACACACACATCCATGCATACATATGCTTACTTCCCAACTACATGGTTCTGGGTTCAATCACACTGCATAGCACTTTGGGCACGTTTTTCTACGATAGCCACGGACTGACCAAAGCCTTGAGTGGATTTGGTAGATGGAAACTGAAAGAAGCCCGTCGTATATATATATATATATATATATGTGTGTGTGTGTGTGTGTGTGTGTGTGTGTGTGTGTGTGTGTGTGTATATATATATATGTGTGTGTGGGGGGGTGTATATCTATGTGTGTACGTGTCTGTGTTTGTCCCCCGCCATCGCTTGACAACCGATGATGGTGTGTTTATGTGCACGTAACTTAGCGGTTCGGCAAGAGACAAACCGATAGAATAAGTACTAGGCTTACAAAGAATAAGTCCTGGGGTCGATTTCTTCGACTAAAACCCTTTAACGTGGTGCTCCAGCAAGGCTGCAGTCAAACGACTGAAAGGAGAGGATACGTACACACATAGATGCACGCATGCATACACACATACATACATACATACATACATACATACATACTTACATATATACATACATACATACGTACATACATACATGCATACGTGCATACATACATACATACATACATACATACAAACATACATACATACAAAGGTACGTACGTACATATATACATACATACATACATACAGACAGACAGAGGTACATACATTCATGGTTGCATGCATGCATACATGCATACAATTGGAAATGAAACCGAGTGGAGGTGAGAGATGAAAAGAGATATTGTGCATAGTATTTGACGCTACCTATTCAAGAGTCGTGGGTGCATGTCCACAGTAAACTGTTATGTTTCTGGTCGTTTAGACACTGAATGAGAAACTTGGATTGATGTAGAAATGAAAGAGAGAGAGAGAGAGAGAGAGAGAGGCACACGCACACATATACACACATACGCATATATATATATGTGCAGAGAAAGAATATAGATGTAAATGAATTAATTAATCAATATATATTATTCATAGAGTTAATAAAGATCAGAGCCAGAGATTAATAGAGTCACATTGTCTGACCTCATCGATGTTTGAAGTATTCACGCCATGCTTTTTGCCATTGCATTTCCCTTTGAAGATATATTCTGTTTATGTGTCTAACAAGATGTATCTTTCACTGTCTGTTGCCAATTTTCCAAAGCTCTCTCTCTCTCTCTCTCTCTCTCTCTCTCTCTCTCTCTCTCTCTCTCTCTCTCTCTCTCTCTCTCTCTCTCTCTCTCTCTCTCCCTCTTTACCTTTCTATCTATCTATCTATCTATCTATCTATCTATCTATCTATCAATGCTTTCGTGTTTGATGTTCCCTTCCACAGATTTCTATTATTTGGCCTGCTCTTCTAGAAACGATTAATTAACATGACAATACATCACACTCATTTCTCCTAGCTATCACTGTTCTTTTATGTATATAAGCTCGAGCATGTGATGTTGCTTTTGTACGTTTGCTTGTAGATCCTGTTGAAACACAGTTTTTTTCTCCCTTCAACTGAAAGACACAGCAATTTTGTTTGTAGTATTTCGTTCGTATTATCATCAATAGTCATTGTTTCTGTGGTAATTGAGCTAAAATCCTGGTTTTAGCAATCTGGAGACTTGTAAGTGTGTTTTAATATTCCCTAATAATTTCGACCAGAGTAAAGTTGACAGCTTTCATATTTATCTGGAACGTCGTTTAATCTGATCCAAAAAGCCGAAACTATTGTGTGATATGAAACCAATTCAACCGTAAAACAGGCTCAACTGTTAATGAATGAATCAATCCATGGGAAATTGACTGAAAAGTGTTCCATTTGGACATGTTTGCATCCACGTCCCCATCTCTCTCTCTCCCCTCACCCCCCTCTCTCTCTCCCCTCACCCCCCTCTCTCTCTTTCTCTCCCCCCTCTCTCTCTCTTTCTCTCCCCATTGGGGAAAATGTGTTTGAAATTTCCTACTATTGCCTACCAGACCGAACTATGCGTATCCCTCTCAGATAGTGTTTGATGAATGATGTTACTTATATGTGTATATGTGTTTACTTGTCCGTGTGTGTGTGTGTGTCTGTGTCCGTGTGTGTGTGCGTGCGTGTGCGTTGTTTGTGTGTATCAAATATATTTGCGTGTGTGTATATATCAATATCAAATATAAATTATCTATTATATATTATGTGTATTGTATACTTGTGTGTACACGTCTGCATGATACGTGTGTGTATAACTTGATGAATATACTGTGTGTGCATGTGTAAATACGATTACAAATTTATATACGTATGTATACAAGTATACATGCAAGTATGCATGTATGTATGTATGTATGTATGTATGTATGTATGTATGTATGGAAAACACTGTCTGGACCATTTCTCTGGAAATCAGAAGACAGTTATGAACATGCATTTCTCTTCCATAAGCGTCATCAGAACAGCATTGCCCTACTTTGTCTCCTGGTTGACATGAGACTTAGACATCCATACAAAAACGATAAAGAACATCATTAATCTTGGATAATTTTGCTTAATTAAAACAAGTATGTGTAAAGGAAATAACTTAAATATTACAATTTTATAAGTGGAGTTTCTAAGAAATTCTTCAATGTTTCTGTTTTTTTTTTTTTTTCATTTGAAATTTGTTCATGTTACTTCTATAATTATCTAATGAATATTTACGGTTCTTCTTTCCGACCTGCATATTTTGTCAAACACCACAAATGGCTCAATGTTGTTCGAAAGTATTCCGTAGGAGACAGAAAACCACTTGACTTCTCTTTCTCTTATCATAGAAACAAAACAAAACAGAAAAAAAATAATACGAATTTATGTAATCTTTTACACTTTTTCGCTTTATTTTATTTCGTTCCTTTCTTTTTCCCCGTCTTTGCATAACTTTCGCCTTTTTCCTTCTTCCTTTCCATATTCTTCAACACTTCTCACCTCTCCCTTGCCTCTCTCTCTCTCTCTCTCATTTTCTCAGTCACATAATCATAAACCTTACGCCCTTTTATTGGCTTCTCAAACTCATCTCTAAATGCTCTTTTCTCCATGTTCTATCTAATTACTGGTATCGCTATTTAACGAACGATTTACTTCTTACTTCTTTATTACTTCCTTTCTTACTTTTTTTTGCTCTATATCTGTCTTCACTCTATCTTTTTCTGTTTTTCTTTCTACCTTTCTTTCTACCTTTCTTTATTCCTCAACTGTTTATTCTTCCAACTTTCTAACTGTTTTCTTCCCTGTATGACTCATCCTGTTCTTACTCTCTCGCTTGGAATTCTAGTTTCGTAACTAAATACCTTATCAACCGCCAAATATTTTTTCATGATAAATTTTACATTATAAGCGTTCAAACGTTTAAATGTTAGATACTCGTTATTTATTAAACCCCATTTTAACTGTAGAGCTTCTAATTCACAGTGAAAATTTAAAACGTATCGAAAAGTATCGAATGTTGGGCGATACACGGACTAATCACTAGCCAAAATCTCAGTTATTCGTTTTCTTCCTCTGTTTAGACGAATTTTCCAACCTTTTCGGACAAAACCTTTTGTAACCTTCGTCCTGTCTTTGTCCTTATATGTTTTTAATTGATATTAGCCCTTGTGGCCAATAAAACGAATTAATTATTATTATTATTATTATTATTATTATTATTATTATTATTATTATTATTATTATTATTATTATTATTATTAACTAAGATGATGAGCTGGCAGAAAATTTAGCATACCGGACAAAATGCTTAGCGACATATCGTCTGTCTTTACGTTCTGAGTTCAAATTACACCGTGGTCGACTTCACTTTTCATCCTTTCGGGGTTGATAAAATAGATACAACTTCAATACAGGGGTCGATGCAACCGACTAGACCCTTCTCCCAAAATTTCAGGCGTTGTGCCTATTATTATTATTTATTATTATTTTCATTATCACCGTCTTTCAATTCCATTTCCATTTCTTGCCGAGTGTCTTCCTGACAGCTCGGTTAGAGAAACGCATTGTGTACACTTGTAGGCCATTAAAATAAACTCACAGATTGTTCATTTGCAAAGTCATGTGATAGAGAAAAGGGGGGAGAAAGACAGAGAAAAAGGAATAAATTAAAATTTTTTTAAATAAGCAAAGAAAATAAAGGGGAAAAAAAAAAGAAAATTCACAGTGACAATGCTCTTCTCAGTACGCGTGACGTAGCAGTTAAGACAATCTTTTGCACTTCCTGCATGAATGGTAAGCCAGGGACCATTCTTAAATAATTTTCAGCTTCTTTTTTGATCATTCCAAGTACTCCTACAATCACTGATATTCTAACTGTCTTGAGATGCCACATCTTTTCGATTTCGATTTGCAAATCTTTATATTTTCTGAGTTTATCAAATTATTTTGCCGAGGTATTATGGTCACTGGGTATGCTCATATCAATCAATAAGCTGACTTTATTGTTTTGGTATTTCACAACAATATCTGGTTTATTTGCTTTGATGGTCTGGTCTGTACATACTGGAAAGTTCCAAAGAATCGTTACATTTTCTCCCTCAGTTACAGCCTCAGGGTGGTGCTTGTACCATTTAACAGTAGTTTTGATTTTACAATGCCGACGCATTATCCAATGGAGATATTGGCCAACTTTGGCATGTCTTGATTTGTACTCTACAGGTGCTAAAACCTTACACCCAGGTGGTCCACTGTTTCAATCCTATCGTTGCAGTGCCGGCACTTTGGGTCCATTCCATCTTTCATCACATTGGCTTGATAGTTCTGGATTAATAAGCACTGATCTTGCGGAGCCAAAATAAAACCTCCACTCTCTGCCTTTAGCCCAGAGCTCCATAGCCACTGATGAGTTTCTTCTGGTTTACATCAGCTTGTTTGTTACGGGCTACATATTTGCCATGTAGAGATTTTTGTTCCCACCAATCAGCCAATTGTTTAAACGCATTTTGCTTTGCTATTAATTTCCCCTTCTTTGCAACTACAGTTGCCGTACTTCCCTCATGCTGTTCAACCTGAGTATTATGCATAAACTCACTAGCAAATTTTTTGCTTTTCTCCTTAACAGAATGAAGCTCACGTGGTTTTCAACGAGCTTTAGCATCCAGTCGTTAGATATTTTGCCAGTTCAATTGTGATAATTTTGTAAGAGATTTCAAATTGGATCAAACCTCGACCTCCTTGAGCTCTGGGTAGGTAAAAACGATCTACGCCTGCCTTTGGATGGTGCATCTTATTGCAAATCAACAGCTTACGGATTTTCTGGTCAATCTTCCTTATTTCACTCATATTCCAGTTCAACACACTGAAACTGCAAATAACAACCGGAACTGCTAAGGAATTTATAGCTAACACTTTGAACTCGGATTTTAGGACTACGCGAACTCTCCTTTAACATTCCTTCCTGATCCTCTCTTTCATGCTTGCATGCTGAATGCCAGATCCCTAATTTATTCAGAGGTAAGTTTGTTCCTGCTCGAGTTCTTTGTGAGGTCTTCAATTTCTCTTTCTGGAAAGTGGTCTTGGCACATTTATCAAGACCAAATTCCTTCCCGATGTCATCACCGAATGCTTTCACAGTACGTAGGAGTCCTTCAAGTTCATTATCGTCTTTGCTATAGAGTTTTAAGTCATCCATATAAAATAGACGACTTATTTTCTTGTCGCCAATTTTATACCCATACCCTGTTCTGTTAAATTCACTTGTAAAGGGTATTAGGGTCTTGCAAAAAATTAAAGGTGAAAAGGAGTCACCTTGGAAAATGTCGCAGATGAAATTAATATTTTTTTGTGATCAGTATTCCATTTGAGTGGTATAATTGGAGATTCGTATTCCATACTGACATGTTGTGCTTCAGGAAGCTTGAAATCACAGGAGAAATTTTGAAGATATCCAGTGATTTCAAAGATCCGTGAGTGCGGTATGCTGTCAAAGGCATGCGGAACTGAGATTTCTGCGATGAGCTCTGATTGGCTGTATGCAAATGAGTTCATTACCGGGGTTCGAAACTATCGTGGAAAAAAAAAAAATTCGCGTTCAGAAATTTTTCGGCACATATCTGATAAATGAGTGAAGAACGAACATATAGTGCGTGTATTTATTTGGTGGGGAAAAAAAGAATAATAAACGATCATCCCCAAATATAACAATATCTGTTTCAACACACGGTTTCAATCAGGAATCTGGCAACACAAATTCATAAACGTAAAACATATATATTGATTTCCTTATAATAGGTTGTATATAGTTAAATCTGATAGTTTGGCTTGAAGAAAAATATATGTATATTTATCGTATTTCCTCGAGTTAGTATGCTGAGATATTATTTTTATTTTACTTATTTTTTACTCTTAGGCACAAGGCCTGAAATTCTCGGGGAGGGGGCCAGTCGATTAGATCGACCCCAGTACGAATCTGCTTCTTAATTTATTGACCCCGAAAGGATGAAAGGCAAAGTCGACCTCGGCGGAATTTGAACTCAGAACGTAAAGACAGACGAAATACCGCTAAGCATTTCGCCCGGCGTGCTAACGTTTCTTATTTCTTTACTACCCACAAGGGGCTACACACAGAGGGGACAAACAAGGACAGACAAACGGATTAAGTCGATTATATCGACCCCAGTGCGTAACTGGTACTTATTTAATCGACCTCGAAAGGATGAAAGGCAAAGTCGACCTCAGAACGTAGCGGCAAACGAAATACCGCTAAGCATTTCGCCCGGCGTACAAACGTTTCTGCCAGCTCACCGCTTTAATGCTGAGATATTATATCTGTGCCATATACAAAATATATCATTTTCGCTAATATTTAATACATGTTCTCGGTATTTAATTATTAATCCGTTCCTGAAACTTGTTCCCTTCATATGCATATAAATTGTAAGTAAAGTTTTATTTATGTCTATCAAAAATTTCAGCTGGAACCATTAAATACCGGAGGGTTTTTTCAAAGAAACGCCAGCTAATACCGGTTAGTATATTAACCACTCTACACTCGGAAGATAATAACATTATTAACACCTGCTGAAGGTGTGCATATGGCACAGCTTATTTTATTTATTTATAATTATTATTTTTTGTTTTTGGTAAGGAAAAAAATGCAATTTATCCAAGGAAACTAAATATATAGAAT
This sequence comes from Octopus bimaculoides, assembly GCF_001194135.2. Lineage (NCBI taxonomy): Eukaryota > Metazoa > Mollusca > Cephalopoda > Octopoda > Octopodidae > Octopus > Octopus bimaculoides. The sequence goes on along the minus strand of NC_068984.1, from coordinate 131,187,688 downwards.
ATATAAATATTTTTGTTGTATCTTGGGAGGATCGTTACGCCATTAATAAGAATATTGCACCCCCCCCCCCAAAAAAAAAACACTGTGTAGTAAGAAGCTTGCTTCCCGGCCACATGGTTCTGAGTTCAGTCCGACTGCGTGATATCTTGAGCATGTGTCTTCTAGTATAGCCTCGGGCCGACCAAAGCCTTGTGAGTAGATTTGGTTGACGGAAACTGAAAGAAGCCTGTCTATACATGTGTTGTGTTGATGGCACCCAGGCGAAGAAGTAGGATCTCCCAAGACATATAAATAGAGGTAATCTGGCCGTGGTAGGTGTGTTGAGTAGCAGTCGAGTAGCAGGTGTGTAGCGGTTGAGTAGAGATCATCCGAAGGTGCTAGATAGCAGTAGCTTTGAGACATAACAATATGTATATACGAGGGGGTACTGGAAGGTTCCTAGCTTTAAGGATATCGCGAAAAGCCTGGTTAGAGGCCCACTGTTCCGAGTTCTTTTACAGGGTTTAGGAAAACTGAAATAACACCGCAATCAAAGCGTGAATCTGAGAGGGGAATATGTTGAATAA
>NC_068984.1:131185966-131186753 GCF_001194135.2 Octopus bimaculoides | reverse complement strand
CGTGCATTCCAATACCAATAGCTATCTATCTATCTATCTATCTATCAACCACTTCCTCTGTGTGTGTGTATGTGTGTATGTGTGTGTACATATATATGTGTATGTATAGGTGTATAGGTTTGTTCCACGGTGTGTGTCTGCGTGTGTATGTATGTGCGCATGAGTGTGTGTATGTGTGTATGTTGTTGCTGCTGCTGTTGTTGTTGTTGTTGTTGTTGTTGTGTGTGTGTGTGTGTGTGTGTGTGTGTGTGTGTGTGTATAATACTATTACTTGTCACTCGATTCATTAAAATCTTATTTATTCATTAAATGTAGATTAAGTCACCAGAGCCTATATCTAGTTAAATCACCATACATGTGGTTAATTAACCAACGAGACAGTTGGCAGTTAATTAACAAGCTAGTTATTACTTCTTGTTATGCTTATACATATTATTTATGTTCATGTTTATATACGAGTATACTTTTTTTAAATTCGTTTTGGTCCACTTCGGCTAAGGCCATGCTGTAGCATTTTTTTTTTCTGCGTTTTATCTTTTACTCGGTTCCGTCATTGAGATACGACCTTGTTGGGGCATCACCTTGAAGGAGTTAGTTTAACAAATCGACCCAGAACTTGATCTTCGAATATGGTATTTATTCTATCGCTCTTTGTCAACGAACCACTAAGTTACAGGAACGTAGACAGCCACAAAAAAATACATAGATACATACATGCATACATACATACATGCACATGTATATATACATATATATATATATATATATATATATATATATATATATA
>NC_068984.1:131183136-131184083 GCF_001194135.2 Octopus bimaculoides | reverse complement strand
GGCTCCCTATATGTGCCGCTCAGTATGTGCCACCCTCGTAAGTGTGCCATCCCATATGTGCCGCCCAGGATGTGCCACCCTCGTAAGTGTGCCATAGGGCTCCCCATATGTGCCGCTCAGGATGTGCCACCCTCGGAAGTGTGCCATAGGGCTCCCTATATGTGCCGCCCAGGATGTGCCACCCTCGTAAGTGTGCCATAGAGCTCCCCATATGTCCCACCCAGCATGTGCCACCCTCGTAAATGTGCCATAGGGCTCCCCATATGTGCCGTTTATGATGTGCCACCCTCGTAAGTGTGCCATAGGGCTCCCCATATGTGCCACCCAGGATGTGTCACCCTTGTAAGTGTGCCATTGGGCTCCCCATATGTGCCGTTAGTTCCCGTTACTTTCCGTTAGTTTCCGTTAGTTTCCGTTAGTTCCCGTTAGTTTCCGTTAGTTTCCGTTAGTTCCCGTTACTTTCCGTTAGTTTCCCTTAGTTTCCCTTAGTTTCCCTTAGTTTCCCTTAGTTTCGGTTACTTTTCGTTAGTTTCCAATACTCCCCATATGTGCCGCCAAGGATGTTCCACACTCGTAAGTGTGCCATAGGGCTCCCCATATGTGCCGTTATTTCCCGTTACTTTCCGTTAGTTTCCGTTAGTTTCCGTTAGTTCCCGTTACTTTCCCTGATGAGAAGGTTACAATTTTAATATCAAAGATCCCTATGGATCACACAGGTTGTAATCCTTTGAAACATATGTAGGAATAAAGTATGCAATTATAACATGCGTTTTCTCCATTCCTTAAATTCTTAAATATACTCAAATACCCAAAATTTCAAGGAGTTCCTGCCTTAAAAACAGGAACTAAACCACAGTTATTTTGTGTTCTTTGCTACATTGGTTTCTATTAACCCATTTATTCTATCAGAAGAATTTTTATTCATCAAGTTAGAAGAAATACACATA
>NC_068984.1:131180166-131182627 GCF_001194135.2 Octopus bimaculoides | reverse complement strand
TATATGTATGTATGTATGTATATGTATATGCATTTATCATATGTATGTATGTTTAATACATAATACCTGTACGCTGTGAACTCACATCCAAGGTCGTTTTGAATGATATTATACACTTTCACAGATTACATTGTTTAAAGCTATACTTACACTCACCTGAACTCATCCTTGGTACGCACAGTTTATGTACAACTAACTGCAACTGCGCCAACAACAACAATAACAATATGTACAACAGCAACATGTGTTATGAAAGTCTCGAGAAAAAGCAGCAGTAGAAAAGACAAGAGATAAAAAGAAGACAGCAAGATCGTGATGGTTGGTTAGGGCGACACATATACAGGACACTCGGAGAAGCGATGTCTACATCACTAATAACAACAATTGATCAATCATCGTTAATGTTATGATCATTACCACTGCGACAACGTCCAGATGAAAGGGGAAAAATGACTTGAGCATGGTCGTTCGCCTGCATAGAAATAGTAATTAAATCTCTCAAATCAATTCTATATTCTGAGATCTGGAATTTATGTTACGTATATCGTTTATATTAGTCGGGACTGATGTCCTCATTTTGGCTGTTGCTTTCATTACGTTTCCGATACAACAACCGACTTCAATACAAGACACCTGAAGATGGCTGGAGCGTACAGCAGCCTATATCTACTGAAAGCAATAATCAAGATAAGGATACCAGTCTGACTAATGTAAACAGTATACGTTAATGTCTCTTATCGTTCCCGATTGTTTTATAAAGCAAAAGCGCACATTGGACAATAAAGTCCCTGACGTCCAAATAAACAGAGTGGTCATTGGCTCGATAATTTTGCTCAAGCAAAACAACAACAACAGCAGCAGCAGCAGCAGCAACAACAACAACAATACCTGGCTCTAAGTCTTCCTCAGCGAAATGATTAATTATATCGCGTGATCACGTGACCGACCTGACTATCAGTTTTTGTTACACATCGCTGGGCACAATGCTCTTTTGCATTGTTTTACCCTTCAAATCACGCCACCCCGCTGGCTAGGGTGAGTAGGCCAACAGTCCTCGCTGATCGGAAGGGGAACTGGTGCAACGTGAAATGAAATGTTTTGCTCAAGAACACACAGCGCGCCACCCAATCAGGGAATCGAACCCACGATCCAGTGATCGTGAATGCAACAGCTTAACCAGTCGGCCACGTGCCTTTACGATTAAATTATGTAACTAACAGAAACGCCACACCTATCGGTGTTGCCGTTGCCTTCCTCAGTACCACCATTGACACCACCAGCAGCATTACCATCAACCACATAAGTACGGAAAGTGGTCGATTATCAAGTAGGATCACCTTACTACCTGCAGATGCTAGAATTTTCCTGTCGAGTTCATCGATCCCAGTGTGTAACTGGTACTTATTTAATCGATCCCGAAATGATGAAAGGCAAAGTCGACCTCGGCGGAATTTGAACTCAGAACGTAGAAGCAAACGAAATATCGCTAAGCATTTCGCCCGGCGTGCAAACGATTCTTATTTTTTCATTGCCTACAAGGGGCTAAATAAACATAGAGGGGACAAACAAGAACAGGCAAAGGGATTAAGTCGATTACATCAACCCCTGTACGTAACTGGTACTTAATTTATCGACCTCGAAAAGATGAAAGGCAAAGTCGACCTCGGCGGAATTTGAACTCAGATCGTAACGGCAGACGAAATACCGATAAGCATCTTCGTCTGGCGTGCTAACGATTCTGCCAGCTCGCCGCCTTGATGCAGGTAATAATAATAATGGTGGATATAGAATTATAAGTACAGAAATCCCAAGCGTATAATTATATATATATCCCCGTTTCTTGTAGAATCCTTCGTGACCTCTCGTGGAATCCTTCGTGACTTCTCGTGGAATCCCTCGTGACATCACGTGGAATTCCTAGCGATCTCTAGCGGATCCCAATCATTCTGGGAAATCCTGGTTTGGGAAACGCTGCCCTACGCTGACGCTCGACCGGCTAGAAATAGCAGCCATATCAAATTGCATCTTACTGTGTTTGTAGAACGGAAGGGCAACATCGGATAATGTATTTCTAGATATATATGTTATGCTTGAATTCAAAGACGAGATGGTCATGCGACTGGAACGTCTTTGATCATTGTTCTGCTCGATCAGAGCGGACCCAGAGATAAACACCACCACCACCAACAACAACAACCATTATTGCCAAACCACTGTTACCAAAACTACAAACACCATCACGCCCACCATTGACAGCCCCCACCCCACCCCTATAGCTATCAACACCATTAACACCATCACCACTGTCCTTCCTCCCACCCCACAACCATCTCCACCACAATCCAACATCTACGTTCTCACCGCCATTAACTGCACAACCGCATGTACCGTTACAAACATCATCACCAACACCACCATTACACCCACCACAACCACCACCGCCACCACCACCACCACCTCA
>NC_068984.1:131177369-131178970 GCF_001194135.2 Octopus bimaculoides | reverse complement strand
ATCAACAACAGCACTACGTACCCCCTCCCCTCATCTGCAAGACCACAACTGCTGTTAAAACATTATCACGGCTCCAACTAAAACAAGACATTATAACGTTTAACAGCAGCAGCAGCCGCAGCAGCAGCAGTAGCAGTAGCAGTAGCAGTAGTAGTAGTAGTAGTAGTAGTAGTAGTAGTAGTAATAGTAGTAGTAGTAGTTGTAGTTTGGTGGTGGTGGTGGTGGTGGTGATGGGGATGGTAATAAGGCGATATAAAGAGAGAGAAAGAGAGAGAGAGGGAGAGAGAGAGAGAGAGAGAGACAGACAGACAGACAGACAGACAGATAGAAAAACGAAAGAAAGAAAGTATGGTGTACGACAAGGCTACGAAGAATTGTATGTGACACCGATAAAGATGCATACATTCTTACGCGTATGTTGTGTGTGTCCGTGTGTATACACACATACATGCATACACACACATACATACATACACACACATACAAACATACACACACATACATACATGCTTACTTACATTCATGCATATTTTCATACATGCTCACACACAAACATGCTCACGCACAAACATGCACATATATGTTTCGGTGTAAGTTGTAACAGCTTCTCTTACAAACGTGTTATATCGATAATACGACTGACTATGTTCTGCAGTTTTGATCTTTTTTCATTAATGATTTTTTTTTTTACGTTATTTTCTTTACTCTTTATGGTTAGATGGAACAGCAACGTTCGTAGATCAATCAAGGTTTTATGGTCTTATCTTCTGGTTGAAGTGCTTCTTGGTGGCGCTTGATATTACCTCCTTTTTTTTGTTTCTTCTCTTTTAGCAAGCAGCAACGCACTACTATGTGTTAATTTCAGTTTAATCTAGTTTTTTTTTTTTTTCAATACAAATCTATATAAGATGACAATGTTATCAATCAAGGCTTTTCTATTCAGTTGTGTGGGTTTTTTTTAGTTCTGTAATGTAATGTTGCAACGTTTCCTTGTTGTAAATGCATGCTCGGTCAGCGAGAAAGATTCTTGTTGTATAACCTATGTAGCACTTTCAAACATGAAACTTACAGCTTTCATGTTTACACTGAAAATTTGTTCATTACATTGGTCACCGGGAAAGTAGTATCTGCTTTACAAGCTGGTGGTTTCGCACTGAGGTGTAGGTAAGACAGTATGGTTAAGAAGCTCAGTTTGCAAACGGGTGGTTCTAGGTTCAGTTCCATTGCACAGCACCTTGGGCAAATGTCTTCTACAGTTTCAGGCTGATGAGTGCCGTATGAGTCAATTTGGTAGACGAAAATTGCGTGGAAGCTCCTCGCATATACATATATATATTGTTGACATCATTAGAATTTTATAAATTTTCGCGAGGATATGAAATAATTCATTTTGCTTCTCTTTCTTTTTCTTTTTTTGCAATAGTGGCTCTCGAGGATCACATAGCCCTATAGATAATACTATACAAAACGGGTTTCCAAACGAATATTCACGTGCTATTATTTGTAGCTTTCTGTGAGCCTTGACAGCCACTATTCTAACAACAAAAAAGCAAATGTGTGTGTGTGTGTGTGTGTGTGTGTGTGTGTGTGTGTGTGTGTGT
>NC_068984.1:131174621-131175439 GCF_001194135.2 Octopus bimaculoides | reverse complement strand
TGTGTGTGTGTGTGTGTGTGTGTGTGTGTGTGTGTGTGTGTGTGTGTGTGTGTGTGTGTGTGTGTGTGTACGGGTAAGTGAGAGAGCCAGAAAGAGGGAGAGAGAACGAGGGAAGGAGACAGTGAATGAAAGATGAAAGACAGTGAGTTTAAGAGAAGAGAAAGTGAGAAATATAGAGAGGGAGAGAAGTAGAGAAACAGAAAGAACAAAAAAAAAAGAAAGAGAGAGAGAGAGAGAGAGAGAGAGAGAATATACAAGCGAGAGAGAAACTACAAGTGACAGAGAGACAGTGGTAGGAGAAAAAGAGAGAGGCAGAGAGATAGGGGTAGGAATGAGAAATTTAGACAGACAGAGAGGGGAAGAAGAAAGAGAAAGATAAACAGGGAAACAGAGAGAGTGAGAAAGAGAGACAGTGAGAGAAAGAAGGAGAGAATGAGAAAGAGAGAAAGAGAGAGAGAGAGAGAAATTTAAACACTGTAAAACATTGTAAAACTTTATAAAATATAGTAAAACACGAAGTCAGAGTTGAAAAAATGTGAATTTCAATAATAAATAGTAAAAATAATTCCTGGATTCGGGAAACTATTTCGCGGAGGAGATATAATTAACACCTATTAATTCTTCAGAGATAACGAATAAATTTTAAATATTTACACCCACCTATTTTCCTACCCGATATAACTACATACATGAATACATACATACATACATGAATACATACATACATACATACATATATGCAAAGTTCAACATGTAATAAGATCCACATATGCAATGCTATGTGCCAACATGTACAGGTGCACATATATATGCATATA
>NC_068984.1:131171780-131174392 GCF_001194135.2 Octopus bimaculoides | reverse complement strand
ATATATAAGAGAGAGATATTTAAATACAGATAGATAAATATTATATACATACATACATACATACATACATACATGCAAGAGTACCCCGTTATCTAAATTCCAAGGGAAGAATTTTTTCTTCATCTAGGCTTAGAAATATTGTGATAATTTGAAAAATATAACTAGAGAAACATGCATACATACATACATACATACATACATACCTTACATACATACATACATACATACATACATACATACAAACACACACACACACACATGTCTTTAATCTGCTGAAATGAGTTTGTTTTGGGTATGTATTTTCACTCTATGCAAAATGACCTTAAGATAACACGAAGGACGTGTTTAAACAACCACCTGATGAGGCGCACTTTACACTTTGAATATATCTCACCAATATACTACAAGTGTAAAAATCCGTCGAAACAATTGTAGTGATTTTAAGCAATGTCGTTCATTCCATCTATCATTTATCTATCAACATATATATAGTACACACACAAACGCACACACGCACACACACACACACACACACGCACACACACACACACACACACACACACATACTATTTAGTAGTGTGTGTCATGTTCGTCCGTCGGATCGACGAGGACCATCTACTCATTCTTAGGGATGACTTATGACTTGCGCACGGCAACTTTGTTTAAAATGAAGAACTGCATACCGTCAACATCATTCTCTCGTCCGTGACCATCTGTGGGGTGCAATATTTAAATTATCCCGCTTGCAACCAAATAAAGCAATCACCCAGTTATTGCAAATTTTGCTATGAATTACTCGATCTGTCTCCTCTATTTTATCCTTTTTGTCATTCTTCAGGTCATGTAGTGTCATTATCAATTGAAACTTGTTCTTTTTATTCGAGATTCTTGAAATAAGGCGCTAGCAAAAACGTGTAGTTAAGAGACTCACTTTGTTGATCATGTTATTCCTTTATTATGAAATTTGCATTTATATCTTGTAGTTCATTACACGTTACATTTATAAGAGATTAATCTTTGATTTGTTGCTTATGTATCCTAACTCGATTTATTAATTTTGATCCCGTTAAGCCAATATAATTCTCATTGCAACGATTTGTCCTTCCGGTTCTTCAAATACTATTTACAGTTTTGACGGAGAATATTGCACTCACACACGAACACACACATACACACGCATATGTGTGTGTGTGTGTGTGTGTGTGTGTGTGTATGTATGTATATGCACACACACACATATATATACATATATGCATATAATATATATATTTGTATGTACGAATATAAGTGTATATATATATATATATATATATATATAGAGAGAGAGAGAGAGAGAGAGGGTTTGCATGTGTTTTTGTGTGTGTGTTATTGATGCATGAAAAGTGTTTAAAATTGAAATTTATCCGTCTATAACGGTGGTGCCCCAGCATAGCCGCAGCTCTCGAGCTAAAATTGATAAAAGAACAAAAGAATAGCAAAATCTGAAATGGAGTGGGGGAGGGGGGTTACTCTTCATTATAGTATATTCTTGTAGTCTGCGAGTCGTGTCTTGAAGAAGATTTCTGGTGACATAAGCAAATTCTGAGCATCCTTGCTAGTGCACTGAGATAACAATGCATCATCATCATCATCATACTCATCATCATCATCGCCATCATCATCATCATCATCAGCAGCAGCAGCAGCAACAGCGGCAGCAACAGCATCATCATCATCATCATCATTGTCATCGTCGTCATCATCATCAGCATAATCGTCGTCATCATTATCGTCGTCGTCGTCGGTGTCGTCATAGTCCTCCTCCTCCTCCTTATCATCATCATCATCATCGTCGTCGTCGTTGTCGCCGGCGTCATCACTATCGTCGTCATCGTCATCATCATCACCATCATCATCACCATCATCATCATCATAATCGTCGTCATCATCACCGTTGTCGTTGTCGGTGTCGCCGTCATCATCATCACCATCACCATCATCATCATCATCATCATCATCATCATCACCATCATCACCATCACCATCATCATCATCATCATCATCATCATCATCATCATCATCGTCATTATCGTCATCATCATCATCATCGTCATCGTCATCATCATCGTCGTCATCATCATCATCATCATCATCATCATCGTCATCATCATTATCATCATGAGCGATGAAAAGGATTTCGGTCGATATAAGGACCACCCTGCAGGTTTCCAAACAGAATTACATGATTTGTCAGCCAAAGACCAGCTGAAAAGCCTTGATTTCTGAATGATGCTAATGAATGTCAGAATGTTAGGCGCAAAGCCGGATGTGGAGAATAATGCTCCTCTTCCCTAAGCCTTGTTCAAATAACAAAACAGTGTAGTCTGACTTCACAAAATAAATGAATATAAATCATCACTGCCCACTTCTAAGGTGACTAATTGGCGGAGTCGTCAGAGCGTTGGATAGAACGTCCAGAGGGTGTTTGCAACAGTTATACAGAACCTCACTGACGTTACCTTGCTCTTTTGTCATTCTGGGGTCGATAAATATAATACTAAGTAACTATTTCTCTCTCTCTCTCTCTCTCTCTCTCTCTCTCTCTCTCTCTCTCTCTCTCTCTCTCTCTCTCT
>NC_068984.1:131166631-131171554 GCF_001194135.2 Octopus bimaculoides | reverse complement strand
TTAAAAAAAAAATACTTACTCTTTTACTTGTTTCAGTCATTTGACTGCGGTCATGCTGGAGCACCACCTTTTAGTCGAGCACATTGACCCCCAGGACTTATTCTTTGTAAGCCTAGTACTTATTCTATCGGTCTCTTTTGCCGAACCGCTAAGTTACGGGGGCGTAAACACACCAGCATCGGTTGTCAAGCGATGTTGGGGGGACATACACAAACACACAAACACACACACGTATATATATGTACATATAAACGACGAGCTTCTTTCAGTTTCCGTCTACCAAATCCACTCACAAGGCTTTGGTCGGCCCGAGGCTATAGAAGAAGACACTTTCCCAAGGTGCCACACAGTGGGACTGAACCTGGAACCATGTGGCTGGTAGGCAAGCTACTTATCACACAGACACTCCTGCACCTATACTTGTACATTTTTATAATGAACTATTATTGGGGACTGTATAAAGAAAATTGTTAAAATATTTATTGTATTGTAAAAGTAAAACCGATTTATCGTACATAAATTTTAACAAGAAACTCTGACATGGACCCTGATTGAGAACCCCTGAACAACATAAAGTGATTAACGAGAAAACGTTCGCATTGTGGAAAAACAAGAAAGAAATTGTCATAAGTCCGCCATGTTAAAGGCAATAACGAAACTTGAAAGTAAGCGTCTGAGATATGAGGGACTTTTGGACTCGCATCCCTCCATGATTATACAGTATATGCAATGAATGTCATACAAAAGCGCGCGCACACACACACACACACACACGCACACACACACATGCACACACACACACGCACACATACGCGCACACACACACGCACACACATTAGCCTCGTATATATTGTATTTAAATCTGTAACGATAGTTTGATTTGTATTTTCCTCTTTTCTCCTGATGAAATGGGTAACTTATCACATTTAAATTAATTTTGTATGTTAATTACGTAAATATGTAAATGATCATGTTTATTCCATTGAAACAGCTGTCGAAACAATTAAATTATGAATCATATGCCAAATTTACCCTTTTCTGCTGTTAACTATCGTAAATGTGTATATTATTTCCAGACATGTAGATTAGTGTCACTGTAACCAGAAGTCAGCTCTGATTGAGCAGTTCTGTAATGAAAGACGTTTCAGCCTTCATCATGTAGTTGTTTGTTGTTGTATAGCCCAAAGGTAGCCCTAACGAGGGCACGGAAGAAGAGGCGAAGAGCAGAAATAAGACACCGGAGATCCGTAAAAGCCCAAGGGTGCATAAAAAGTAATTTAGAATGAATATCTCAAGTGACATTATGTCAGTTTCGATCGCCACCTCCCGGATTGTTCTCAACAGATCGAGTTCCGACATATATGTGAAAATTTAATAACTTGAAATAAAAAGAATTTTCCTCACCACAACACATCCTTAGATCTGTAAACCAAAACGATATCTGTCAAAAGAAGCGGACGTTACCATCAACGCCAACAACTAACCTCCTGAGTTTACTTATTCTACAGTAAAATCGCCTGCTGATATAGCTGTCAAAAAGAGCGAACCTCATCGACAGCACTGCCAGCCACGTGATTAGCGTAAAGGGGAACCGCTTGCTGATAACTGTCAAAAAGAGCGGACGTCACTGACAACGCTATCAGTCACGTGCCTGTCTTTTAAGCAAGACTATCGCCTGATATCAATATTGATAACGGATGTTATCGACAACACCACCAGCCACGTGACTAATTACCTGACCCACCACGTCGCCAATCACGCAACCATTAAAAGGTTCTCTGTATCTTTAAATAGTCTAAACTAATATCTCTTATAGGAGGGAAAGTGTAAAGGTGGGTGGGAGGAATTACAAATCGCCTTCTTAAAACATAAGATGGTTTAAAGTATTTTCAAACTTGTCCAATCCAATACTGCGTTCTTAATTCAAGAAGGAGAGGCAAACAAACTTCACTAATATTTGGGGTTTGGTCCGGTTGAACTAAAAAAAAAAAAACTTTCATTTCATAGACACGAATGAGTAGCATTGACTAATATTAATTGTTACGTGCTTCTGTGTTCAATAGTAACAAATATGAAATAATAACTTAATCATCGATTATTTTCAATTACACTCACACACACACACACACAGATCATTTTATTTCCTTAGTAGTAATGTAGCATTCTTTTAATGTTGCTAATGTAGGCGAACCCATCTATCCATGCTTTGTCAAGTATGCGTTGGACAGACCCAGTGAAAGGTGTGAGACCATTTGCAGCTCGTCTTTCTGCAATACGACCTGCACTAAAGAGACTTCTGTCTCTTAACCTCAAAACTAGATCTCCCGTTAATGAAATCAATGGTGTAATGAAAAATATGCCATACTTCATTTGTATCAATGTAGCTGAAGATTCTCGCACAGATCGATAGTAGAAATCAGATCATCCAGGCAAAAGATGATATAGTATATGTCGAGGCATCAAATCTAGAGTGTCTCTTAAGTGATCATGCTGAACTTCTTGGAAAAATATTCTAGTAGTTCACTTATTGAACTGTGACTTTGCTGGGGCTCCAGTCCATATATTTTACAGTCTTGTACTTATACTAGCGGTCTTTTTATCGAACTGCTAAGTTACGGGACGTAAACAAACCAACACTGGTGTGGTGGTGGGGACAAAGGCAAGCACAAAGACACACATACACATGCATATATACAGATATTCCGACGTGATTCCACATAGTTTTCCTCTACCAAATTTACCTACAAATTATTGGTCGACCGGGTGCTATAGATATTTTCCCAGGGTCTGCTGTCAATGGAACTTAACCCGAAGCCGAGTGGCTGCAAAATGATCTTCTTTACCACACAACCATGGTCATAAATTTGAAATGAGGCGAAATTAGTTGCCTAAGGAAATCGAAATTAAGCCCAATCACCAATGGAAAAGGCAAGTTGATTAAAGATCAAGACATTGTCATTGAGGATTACAATGAAGAAACAAAATTTTTTGGAGTTGTTCATCAGAGCCTAAATCATATTTCAAACGGAATGTCCTTTTTTGTTATGACCGATTTGTTTATTGTCAGGGTATTTAAATAATCTTGACACTGTAAACGCAATACACCGTTTCTGCATTCTGAAGCAATATCGAAACATGTCAGAAGACGGACAAAAATTTTACATGTGCAAAATTGTTGGACAAGTTACCCAGACGATCTCACAAAAAAAGCATGCAGGATAAAATGAAGCACCTTAAGACAATATATATACACCAGATTATGGTGAAGAAATGGGATCTAATACACTTTTGAATATAGTAAAATTGCATAATTAGATGCACGAAACAGTGACTGAGGTGTCTAGGGCTGAAGAGAACTAAAGCCTAGTAAAGGACGTTCTGAGCTGACTAAGATGACACCTTTATGCCTTATTTTCTCCATGACAAACTGCACTGAAAAGCGTTTTGCAGGTTCAACTATCTCTCTATATTTGCAATGGTCCTAATTTTATTTGCAATGCGTACGTTAAGCATTTTTCAAATGTGTAAATGTACATATTGCACTGAAAAAATTTTTCTGTACATTTGCAGTTATGGTAAAGTCTGTTGAGAGATCTTTCAGTACACCAATGATCATCAAGAACTTATTGTGCAGCAGCATGATGACGCAGGAAATACTGAGTGACCTAGCTGTTCTTAATATTGTGAAGGGAGAGCTGACTTCAGTGAAATAATAAAAACATTTGTTAATAAAATAAATACACGTAAAGCATATTCTGTTTAGTTATGAGAATTATCAATTCTGTGTCAGTGGATACATTAAAATAACTCACGAAAATGTGTTCAAACTTTCAATAAATAATCCTATCATTTGAATAGATGTATATTCTCTTATTTTTATCTTAAAATATTATTGTTGATCGTTGAAGATCTTTGCTACAGAAAATTTCACAAAGGAAATCGTGTCCTTAAGTCTGAATTAATGATATTAAAATTTGTAATATTGCTAAAATTGCTACGTGTCCAGAGCTTCTGTGTAGAGGTTTTCAACCACTTTTTACCCGCGGACACTTTGATCCCTATTTCATTCTATAGGACTTTCATAGCCATTTGAAATTATTAAAAATCCCATTATATTTTTATAATAAGAATTTTATTAAAAAATGTTCAAATATTTTGTATATTATAGAAGTAAAAGCAATCTATTGCACATAATCTTTAAATACTAAATCCTATATGGAGTCCAGTTGAGGACCACTTATTTAGCCCTTAGACTTTTCGGGAGCCTTACTCTGAAATCTACCGCAATTTTCAGTGGACCTGGGCCTCGTTTTGCTCTAATTGAACAGTCATATAACACAAGGGCAGTCGGTCGAGTGCCCTCAGCTTTGCTGAAGAACAGACAGTGATAAACTGCATGGATATGTTGTGGCAATCTGGACATGTTGCACTCTTTCTATTGCCTAGTCTACGCACCCACAGATTCCTGTGCCGGCCACAGCAGACACAGGCGAAGTAGTCCCTGTCAGAGCAGAACTGTTGCTGCTCTATGATGCTATTGATGTTGCAGTCATTATTTCTGTATGTATGTATGTATATATGTATGTATGCGTGCGTGCGTGCGTGCGTGCGTGCGTGTGTGTGTGTGTGTGTGTGTGTGTGTGTGTGTATGTGTGTGAGAACTTGCTCCTCGTGTGTTCCGAAGTATATTATGGGCCCTATATTTAATACAATGTACATTTCTAGATTAGCCCAAGTAGAGCTCAAGTAATTGTATACATAACCTGAATAACTTTCTGACTGTACTCCGGTACCATCGTTTGTATTCGTCTATTGTTGCTGTGTATGCATTTTAATTTCAACCCGATCCATTGCCTTACCAGTTAAGTGCCTTATTCACCTGAATCCTAATATATATGTATATATATATATATATATATATAT
>NC_068984.1:131164756-131165275 GCF_001194135.2 Octopus bimaculoides | reverse complement strand
TGTGTGTGTGTGTGTGTGTGTGTGTGTGTGTGTGTGTGTGTGTGTGTGTGTGTGTGTGTGTAATTCAAAACTTACATAATTATAAAACCATAAAATAAATTTTTATTTTTCACAATGAAACAAAACTAACAGTAAGATGGAAGATAATGTTTATTTTTCGTATACTTCCATTTTATTTACATTGGAAAAGTTTTCGCCTACTTTTTTTTTTAACAGCAAAGTCTCTGATCAGATAGATCCTCACTATGACACCATGAAATTATGTTTCCGATCACATAAACCACTTCGAATATTATTTTCGTAAGTTTATTTCTGTACCCAACACTTCTCCTAATACTCTAAGCACTTGTTTATTCTGCTTAACGGTTAATCCAGCACTCGTGGTACCTGTAATTGCTGCAAGAATGTTTGTGCGTCATGTTACTCTGTGTGTTGTGAATGTGGATCCGTTTTAAAGCCGACTAAATTTATCTTCTCAGTGTGTGTGTGTGTGTGTGTGTGTGTGTGTGTGTGTGTGTG
>NC_068984.1:131162349-131164198 GCF_001194135.2 Octopus bimaculoides | reverse complement strand
ACTATAGCCTCGGGCCGACCAAAGCCTTGTGAGTGGATTTGGTAGACGGAAACTGAAAGAAGCCCGTCGTATATATGTATATATATATATATATATATATGTATGTGTATGTGCGTTTGTGTGTCTGTGTTTGTCCCCCCCACCACCATCTTTTTACAACCGATGCTGGTGTGTTTAAGTCCCCGTAACTTAGCGGTTCGGCAAAAGAGACTGATAGAATAAGTACTAGGCTTACAAAGAATAAGTCCTGGGGTCGATTTTCTCGACTAAAGGCGGTGCTCCAGCGTGGCCGCAGTCAAATGACTGAAACAAGTAAAAAAAGAGTAAAAGAGTAAAGAGAGAGAGCACTGGTTCTCAACCATCTTCTATCATCGAAAACTATACTATTCTGGTGGACTCCCCATAGCCAACTGATGTTTAAAAGCTAATTTTATAGATAATTATTATGAAAATTACTATTTTGTTCATCACATATTCACTTAAATTCCTTATACTTCTAAGGTAGCAAGCTGGCAGAATCGTTACCACGCCGAGCAAAATGCTTAGCGGCATTTCGTCCGTCTTTACATTCTGAATTCCACTTCAGCCGAGATTGACTTTGCCATTCATCCTTTCGGGGTCGATAAAACAAGTACCAATTTGAATACCGGGGTCGATATGTGACCAACTTATCCCTTCCCCTGAAACTGCTGGCCTTGTGCTAAAATTTCAACAAACAAATTAATTTTACAATACACAAAGTATTTTAGTAACTTTTTAACCCTTCAGTAATTAAACTGGCCATATTAGACCCAAATATTTTATCTATTTTATGCTTAAATTGGCCGGATCCAGCCTCTCACACTTATCCTATAATGTCATTCTTAAAATAAACAATCATATCATCGAAATATCGAAGGTACAAGATAATAGATAATAAAGAAACCTAGCTGTTTCTTGCAATCAATACATCTATAGGCGTAGGAGTGGCTGTGTGGTAAGTAGCTTGCTTACCAACCACATGGTCCCGGGTTTAGTCCCACAGCGTGGCATCTTGGGCAAGTGTCTTCTACTATAGCCTCGGGCCGACCAAAGCCTTGTGAGAGGATTTGGTAGACGGAAACTGAAACAAGCCCGTCGTATATATGTATATATATGCGTGTGGTTGTGTGTCTGTGTTTGTCCCCCCAACATCGCTTGACAACCGATGCTGGTGTGTTTATGTCCCCGTAACTTAGCGGTTCGGCAAAGGAGACCGATAGAATAAGTACTAGGCTTCTAAAGAATAAGTCCTAGGGTCGATTTGCTCGACTAAAGGCGGTGCTCCAGCATGGCCACAGTCAAAAGACTGAAACAAGTAAAAGAGTAAAAGAGTAAAAGAGTATAGCTGAATTTTTCCATCGACCCTCAAAATAACACTATGGACCAATTTACTATTTTGCTCATGTGGAGCCCCGCCCCCAGGGTCATATGACCCCTTGTTGAGAACCACTAGTATAGAGACTGGAGAGCGTATGATGTGAGTGTAAAGGCATCTGCGTATGAAGCTGTATGTCTGTTTTGTGACGCGGTCTGGAGAAGGTGAGAAGATGAATCATTTTGGTAACCTACTCGGGGCTTTCTTATATTCTTTTACTTGTTTCAGTCATTTGACTGCTGCCATGCTGGAGCACCGCCTTTTAGTCGAGCAATTCGACCCCAGGACTTATTATGTGTAAGCCTAGTACTTGTTCTATCGGTTAACTTATGCCGAACCGCTAAGTTACGGGGACTTAAACACACTAGCATCGGTTGTCAAGCAATGGTGGGGGGACAAACACAGGCACACACACATAAAGCCTGTCGTATATATATATATATATATATATAT
>NC_068984.1:131154797-131156177 GCF_001194135.2 Octopus bimaculoides | reverse complement strand
TAGGACTATTCGCCGTAAGATAATTCGTCGTACGGATAGTTCGCTGCAAGGACATTTTGCCGTAAAGCTTAGAAACTTGAAATTGCATCGTTCATTAAATAAGGTAGGGAAAGGAATAGTATTTACACAGTCATTTTCGGTCATTGCTGAAATGATAATTTAAAAACAAAAAGGTCGTTTAAATTTGAAACTGCATTGTTAATTGCTAAAATGAGAATTTAAAAGCAGAAAGGTCGTTTAACATTTATTTAAAAATAACAAGCTTATCTTGAAAATTCAAAGCTTCTTTTGAGAGGTTACCTCGACCGTTTACATTATTTACATTATTTTTCTTTAAAAGTTGTAACTTAAACCCTTACGATGCCGTACACTATTAAAAGCAGCAGAGGATGTGATAAGCTCGTAGATGATTCTAACTTTATTTATAGGCGAGAAAGAAAATATGGAGGCAAGATCTATTGGAAGTGTGTTGATACAAACTGTAAAGCAAGAGTTCATACAAAACTGAAGTGGTTTCTATTGCAAAATTGTAAGTGAACGTACACATTCATCGAATCCTAGCCAACCAAAAATGCAAGAAGCAATTGTAAATATGAAATAAAACACACTTAAATCCCATTTAGCTTCAAAATCTTTGATTGGTGCCGCATGTAGGGAATTAGAGGATGAAGTACGCTCTCTTATGCCAGCAACTTCAAGTTTATCAAGAAATATTAGAAGGTGGAGACAAAAGGGAGAAAAGGTCCTTCCTATACCTAGATCAAGAATCGGTTATGTAATTCTCGATATATTTACGTGTCAACAGAACAGAGAAAGATTTTTACACTACGATAGTGGGGTGGAAGACGAAAACAATGTTGATTTTTGGTACGGCTGCAAGGTTACACGATCTAGAAATACATCATAATTGAGCAAGCGATGGAACATTAAAGGTTTGTCCTGAAATTTATTATCAGTTCTATGCTCTACATGTCAACATAGATCATGCATGCATCTCACCAATTTACGGTCTCCTTCCGAATAAGACTTGACATATACAATAGGTTTTTTGAAAAGGTTAAAGATTTGCTTAAGTCCCTAAGACCTGAAAATCTAATGATTGGTTTTAAATAAGCTAGTTTTCTAAGTTTTTCTGTCAATTTTCCATCTGCAAATGTAACAGGCTGTTTTTATCATTTCTGTGAAAATGTTTACAGAAAGTTGACAGGAGTGGCTGTGTGGTAAGTAGCTTGCTTACCAGCCACATGGTTCCGGGTTCATTCGCACTGCGTGGCACCTTGGGCAAGTGTCTTCTACTATAGCCTCGGGCCGACCAAAGCCTTTTGAGTGGATTTGGTAGACGGAAACTGAAAGAAGCCCGTCGTATATATGTATATATAT
>NC_068984.1:131152476-131153507 GCF_001194135.2 Octopus bimaculoides | reverse complement strand
GCATAACATATCATGTATATCATCATTTGATATATATATTTGTATGTTCGACCGTGTGACACGTTTAAATAAAAGGAGTCCTCTGTTTTTTCCATTCGTCACCATTTCTCCTTTTTGAGTTCGCACGGTCGTCCCTTACAGCTTGACAACCGATGGTGGTGTGTTTAAGTCCCCGTAACTTAGCGGTTCGGCAAAAGAGACCGATAGAATAAGTACTAGGCTTACAAAGAATAAGTCCTGGGGTCGATTTGCTCGACTAAAAGGCGGTGCTCCAGCATGGCCGCAGTCAAATGACTGAAACAAGTAAAAGAGATATTGAGCTTAAGATACGCTATCAACTGATAGTGATTTTAACACAAAAGTAAAGTACCTTATGGCACTTGCATTCATCCCGCCTCCACACACCATGGATGCTTTTATAGAGCTTGTGGATGACGAAGGCTTGCCACAAGGACGTATGGCATATTTTGAAACGCATTACATTGGTGGGGAGGGAGGCAGGGGAGCCCGTAGACATAGAATCCTCAGTATATCGCAGGTTTCCGCGGCCGATAGGTATTTATATTTTTTTAGATTTTAATTATTTCTGCGGGAGATTTTGGAACGTAACACCCGCGATGATTAAGGGATTACTGTACTTCTATAATATCCAATGTATTTTGATTTTTTTAATAAACAATTCCTAAAAGTTTTTAATTGTAAAGATACTCTTTTACTTGTTTCAGTCATGTGACTGCGGCCATGCTGGAGCACCGCCTTTAGTCGAGCAAATCGACCCCAGGACTTATTCTTTGTAAGCCTAGTACTTATTCTATCGGTCCCCTTTGCCGAACCGCTAAGTTACGGGGACGTAAACACACCAGCATCGGTTGTCAAGCGATGTTGGGTAGGGGCGGGACAAACACAGACACACAAACGCACGTATATATACATATATACGACGGGCTTCTTTCAGTTTCCGTCTACCAAATCCACTCACAAGGCTTTGGTCGACCCGAGGCTATAGTAGAAGACACTTGCCCAAGGTGCCA
>NC_068984.1:131149185-131152182 GCF_001194135.2 Octopus bimaculoides | reverse complement strand
GGGGGAGAGAAATAAATCTACTGGACAAGACAATAAACTTTTCATTGATATGGCGGTAATGGTCGTTGCAAGAGTGGTGTGTAAAATGAGGAGATAACTTATATAGGCTATACTTTAATTACCCTGAACACACACACACACACACACACGTTCGTATCCCAAACATATATTCACAATCCACAAACAACATAATACATGCAACATTCTCTACGTAATTGTATACAGACTCTTCTGACACAACCAACAGAAGGAGTACATAGGAAATACATATAAACAGTTTTTGATTATGTTTGTGTTTCGTTTCGTTTCGTTTTTTTCTGTTTCTGGCTCTGTATTTTTTTTTTCTCCTTTTTTATTCCAGTTACTTGGATTTTGTTTATGTGAATCTGGCCAAAAGTGAGTCACCGTCGTCCCACCTATACGCCTAATGCGACATATTGTCTCACTAGAAAGACAAGCTTTTTTCTTTTTCTTTTTTTTTATCATTTTACACTCGAAAATGTTAGATAATATATTGAAAGAAGAAATAAAGTGTGGCACCATTGACACGGTGTACAGCTTTCCCCATCAGCGTTAGATGATATTCAGTAATCTTCAGATATTATATCACAGGAGGTGTGGATCGGGGGGGGGCGAACTTGAAAATGTTGTTGTGATGGGTTGACTCCTTTGGGGGATTGAAATGCAATTATTATGAATGACAGAACATGTACGGTGTGAAGATGGATAAAGTTTCCGATGTAGACAAAGAACTACAGTGGTGGAGACTGTGGAAAACATAAAAGGGAGTGTACGCGTATGTGCTGACTCTGAGACTGATGAGTAAAGCTAGTTAGTACGGAGTACAGTTCCAATATGGCCGCCTGTACCTATGCGTGTGTATATATATATGTATTTATATAAGTGTGTATATGTAACTGCATGAATATGAATATGAATGTACGTAATTACGAAGTATGTATGTATGTATGTATGTATGTATGTATGTGCTTCGAGCAATGGCCATACTCGATAACGAGGGGGCAGCCATCATGTATGTATGTATGTATGTACGTACGTGTGTGCGTACAAAACTACGTATGTATGTATGTATGTACGTACGTATGTATGCATGTATGTAGGTACGTATGTACATATCTATGTGTGTGTGTGTGTACATATGTACATATCTATGTTTGCGTGTATGAATGTATGTATGTAGGAATTTATGTATGTATGAACGTACAAATTTATGTATGTACGAATGTATGTATGTATGTATGTATGTACGTACGTATGTATGTATTAACAACATACTCAGCGTTGCCCTGACTAAAGACTAACTGTAATTGACCCAGAATTGTTCTTAATGAAAGGTTTTTGGGTCTTTTTCTGTGAAATAGAAGTGTTGGATTTCTTTTGAAAAGTTATTTTCCATGTAAGAAATGAAATTCTCTTCCATGCCTGACACCTAATGTATTGTGCTATAGTTTCATACTCAATAGCAATAGTATATATATTGGTTTCAAATTTTGGCACAAGGCCAGCAATTTGGGCGGCGGAGGTAAGTCGATTACATCGACCCTAAGATTCAACTGGTACGTATTTTCATCGACTCCGAAAGGATGAAAAGTAAAGTCGACCCCGGCAGAATTTGAACCCAGAACGCAAAGACGGACAGAATATCGATAAGCATTTTGCCCGGCGCGGTAACGATTCTGCCAGCTCGCTGTCTTGAAAGTATATGAATATTGGAATGTAATTGTGTACACTTCATTTTGTATAAGTCAGTGGTTGTGTTTTCCCACCACAACCACCACAACTTGACAACCGATGTTGGTTTATTAGCGTTTCCGTAACTTAACGGTTCGGCAAAAAAAATAAACGATGTATTTTTTAAGTAATTTTCCACTCATACCCTGTTTCTATTATAACACCCATTATCTCCTGATGTTAGAACTATCATTTGTGTGAGGAGGTGGAGTGATCTCGCTCGGCGGCTTCTGAAACCGAGAAGGTAACTGATCCTCCAACCTGTCGCAGAGGTGTGATCGCTGCTGTTTACTATTGTTGTCTTTGACCACTTTCTTCTGTACCATCTGCCCCGACTGTGTCCCCAACGATACAAAATTCCCTGTGACCGTCACGATGATGTCTCTTCCCTTTCAATAACATAATTAGGAAACTAGCGTCTTCTTAAGTCAGACAAATGGACGCCTCAATACTAACTAACGAACGAACGAAGTAACTAACTAACTAACTGACTAACTGACTGACTGACTAACTAACTAGTTAGCTAGCCAGCTAACTACCTAACTATCTGACTGACTGACTACCTAACTCATTTTAATTTGTCTGTGTTGACAGATGACACTAGAAAACGAACACAAAACTACCTGACGTAAAGCCTGTATACATATTCTGTTGTTAACGCTAATAAAGTTACTATTTTTCATTATGTCAACATATTTTTCGTGTGTCTCTTGTTTTGACAAAGGAACAATTTTTCCATTTTTTCGTTACAAATATCTGCTGGTTGAATTTTTGCTTTAGTTTTCTGTGTGTTGAGGGTGTATCTTTTTGTAGCCAGCCTGGAAGCCATTGTTTACAAAATCTCAGAAAAATAAAAACGCAAAAACTTAGAAACACCCACTTAACTCGTTTAATTTAGTAAAAAAATAAAATCCACACGTTGAGAATATCCTCTGTGTGTGTGTGTATGTGTGTGTGCGTGCGTGCGTGTGCGTATGCGTGCGTGTGCATGCGTGTGCGTGCGTGTGTTAACTTGTGTGTGTGTGCGTGCGCGTGTTACATGTGTGTGCGTCTCTGTGTGTGTATGTGTGTGTGAGAGAGAGGGAGAGAGAGTGTGTGTGTGTGTGCGTGCGCGCGTGTTAATCCAAACGAAGAATATACTTTTGAAAAGGTAGAATTGTCAAAATTTATTTTAAGCACTGTCAGGAACCATAAAAAAAAGTCTTGTCAGGTCAGCGACAAAAAACAAAAAGAGCAAAGGTGTGC
>NC_068984.1:131143471-131148886 GCF_001194135.2 Octopus bimaculoides | reverse complement strand
AAACGAAGCGCTAATTATAGCCGTTTAGAAACAAAGCAGCTGAATGAAGTTAATGACAAATGTTGATAAAACTCAGCGAGCAAGTGCAGAGAAAGGAGACGAAAATATTAACCCTCTCTTAAATGAATACAGTAATCTAACGCAAAAAGAGTATAAGCGCTGGGACTACTCTTTCGGTGAACGAGTGCGTTGGGATGTTAGCCGAGTGAGAGACTCTGTGTGTGTGTGTGTGTGTGTGTGTGTGTGTGTGTGTGTCTGTGTGTGTGTCTGTGTGTGTTTATCTAAATGCTATTTGCTGTATAACCTTCTAACAGCTCTGTAAAACAACGTGAAGCACTATCACACATCAACAAATTTTTATTATCTTGTATACTTCCACTTCTCGTGTATCTTGGCTTCGTTATCATGTTCGTTGCCACTCAACGAACTGTAATGTTCTATGTACTACGAGTTGTACTAAAAGAAATATCTAACAGCGATCATTATAACACAAAGGACATAGAAATTTTAGAAGAAATTTAATAAGACAATAGATGTCCTTGAATTGTATGTTTCCTTCAAAAATTAACTTTCTTTGTCCTTTTCCCCGCAGACGTTTACACAAATGTCTTGCATCGTGTTCTTCAAGAGAAATTGTATCTGGCCTACAGAGTTAGACTGTGTACATTCTTGATTGTAAACAAGGTTTGGTGAATTTAAGTTGAAAAATAAAATAAATTCTCTCGCGGCTTGCGACAGTTACTGTCAACGTTAGAAATGTTCTTAAAGCAATTAATATATCAGGTACAATGTCTTCTAATTCGCTGAAAGCATTTAATGATATCTTTTGGAGAAATTTGTACTTTAAATTACCCTACGCTATAAGATTTTTGGAGCGTAGTGTTGTTCAAACTAAAAATTTTCCTATTTTCCCATATTTTGTAACTATGTATATTTAATCTGTAGAAAACAGATTTTAAGGTGGGAAAATCGGTCTTTTAGGTATCTAAAATAATAGTTTAAATGCAGAAGATATAATTTTTCATTCAAATTTAGTAAAAACACCAAAAATCTTTAAGAACAAGATTATTCTCAGATTTGAAATATAATTATACCAATTTAAGGTTATTAAATATTACATTTCAATTGTCGTTTTCAAAATAGAATTTATTTTACGATTGTTAAATCAAGAATTGTTTTCTATCTTAACTTTTGCACTAAATTGTAAAAATGAACCAATATGAATAATTAAAATAATAAATACGATCGTTTTGTCCCGATAACTTTTAATTTCTTTTATCAGGGAAACGCGTTGCCTGTAAAAAGAGTAGATTAGCAGGGAAAATGTGCATGCAAGAATGTCAATATTTTTAATTGATTGAACATAAAAAAGAAAGGACAAAATGAAATGCAGAGTTAAAAATATTACAGCAGAAGATGGAGTTGAAATAATAAGAAAAAAACTGTTGCTAGTTTCATTCAAATGTATAATCCCTCCTTGGATTATATCGCTCTTATGAGGAAAATCCTATTTAAAATTTCTCTGTTTACTCATAATAAAATAGAATATGGTGGATGATTGGTAGACATTGAAGCACTCACCTTCGATGAAGATGTACCCTGTTTTTCAAAATTGAAAAAAAAAAAACACCAACCTTCCATTCCTGTTTTTCTAACCAAACTGATCCAACACTTAGGCACACAGAAATATGTGCTCATCGGTGGTGACGGGGGAGTAACTAGGATGCGGTTTAACTTGCCAAGAAACAATCAAATAGGCAGTAGTATCCTGTCAACTCAAAAATAATGAGAGATAAATGGTGTAGTGGCTTCAGGAAGTGGGCAATCTTCTTTTGCTAAAAAGAATGAAAATTATCCTCAGTACAGGCAATGGGTTTGAAATCTATGCCTATAAAACTCTGGAAACCCATCATTTTTGGGCTCTTGATACCCAGAAACACTCCTCGAACACTCACGATATATTTAAAGCTTGACCAACAAACCCTCTTCCTCAAAGTGCACAAAGCTTAAATGATCTTTCTCAGACACAGCATAAAGCATTGGGTGTGATCTCGGTTAGTCATGCACAGACGAGAGGGCGCTATGGGGGAAAGAAAATAAGCCCTTCAGCTTCAACCCGTTACCCACACCATATACTGCTCAAGAACACCCTAACTTGTCTTAATCTTTTCTCCAATTTTTTTCCACTTGAACCCAACAAAAAGGCATATTATCAAATTTAAGTTCCAACTTCATCTACAATACTTTAAAGCTTTCATTTATTCTTGCCTTGTAATTTTCTAGGTTCATTAAAACTAAAATATTACCACTTGTGTGCCTGTATTGTATTTTCCCTCTTGTTAAATTTATTAGAATCGAGAGGAAAAAATATTATCATTCTGGTTGTTACTCCAGAAGTTAGCACATGCGTTACACTGTTAGGAAGTTATCACTAAAAATTGGTAACATTAGTGAGGCAACGAAGACGAAGAACTGGGAGAACTATTAGTATACCGGACAAACCGCTCAATGTATTTCGTCAATTTTTACGTTTTGAGTTCAAATTCCATCCTTTCGGGGTCGATAAAATAATTACAAATCGAGCACCGGGGTTGATGAAATCGACTAGCCCTCTCCATCAAAATTTCAGGATCTGAGCCTTTAGTGGAAAGGTTAATTAAGGCGGTGAGTTGGCAGAGTTATTACTACGCCGGACAAAATGATCCTTGACATTTCTTCCGGGTTTACATTCTGAGTCCAAATTCTGTCGAGGCTGACATTGCTTTTCATACTTACAAACAAAGTTGCAGGTATTGTGCCTATAGTAGAATGGTTTATTATTATTACTAACAGAAATATTACCTATCGGGCTGTTCTCTACTGTTTTCTACTGTGGTTGTTAACAGAAATTCTTAACTATACAGCTTTTTCATGAAGTGGGAAGGATTTTGTTATGCCTAGAGAAAAATATTTTCTGTAGGCATGACACAATTCTTTCCCATTGATGAAAAAGTTGTATGGTTAAGAAGTTCTGTTAACAACCACATGCTTCCAGGTTCAGTTCCACTGCGCTCCGCCTAGGGCAAGTATCTTCTACTGTAACCTCGGCCGACCAATGATTTGTGAGCAAATCACATCATTTCACGTTGCCTTTTTGCACTCAGCAGACGATAAGTACTTGCCTAGTAGAGCTGCAACCATGACCCTGCAACTGTTGCATCCCGTATGCTCCGCTAGATCGAAAGTGAGAGTAGCAAGAAAGTGCTTATATCCACTCGCAACTCCATGGACATCTAAAACAATGAAACGAAAGCATGGTACACGCAATTAAGACATACTCGCTTGTGAGTGAGAGTTGCGCTTTTTATAAGGCATTTCATCTTTTGTAACCATATGAAACGCTATACTAAATTACGTGATGATGCACCGTATGTAAGCTTGTTAAGTTATCATTTTTATGTTACATTATACCGGGAGATTTTATTTCTTCATAAGTTAGTTGTATCTTGTTAATTTGGAATTTATTCTGCAATTCATATTCCAGAACTGTTTGGGAGAAATATTAGATCAATGGCTACTTTTTTTTTAAAGTACAAGTTCTATGTGATAAAACAGCATCGAGTGCTGCTTCGTCACTATAATGATGAACTGGCAGTTAGAAAGGCTTGTTATCAGTGAAATACAAACTTCCTGTTTCCGGAATGAAATTTCCTTTCATCGCAGCTCATTCTTGGATCGTCTGTACTGGAAGCATCTGAATTTTTCGAATCACCTTAAGTCATTGCAAACAATCTCAACAAATAAACAACGAACGATAACAACAACAACAACAACAACAACAACAGCAACAACAAATGACAACAACAACATACTGGAAACCGGCATATAGCCGAAAAGTAGCATTGAACCAGGATCAACGACTTAGGATTTTATTTAGCATAATCCCCTCTAATATCCACACACTTATTGCAACGATCCTTGAGTTTTTCTAAGCCTTTTAAAGGAACCCAGAAATTTGGGCCGCCAACCGGGCCCTTTCGCGATACCCTTAAAGCCAAGAACTTTTCAGGTTCACCCTGTCGTATACACACACACACACACACACACACACACACGTATGTATGTATGTATGTATGTATGTATGTATGTATGCGAGGTGAGCTGTATACTTATAGATTTCAAAGTTTTATATGATCTCTGTTAGTGCTTTATATACTAAATGAGTGTGCGACAATAAATATCTGCTTATCGTAATAGTCATACACTGGTTCAGCATTACTATCGTGGATTTGCTATCTATTTGTGTCCAGGTCGTAGGAAGTACGAATTGCTTAAGAACAATGGCTTGAAAATCTTCTTTCTTTTTTTTTTTTTTTTTTTGTCATTATGAAAAACATCGATAATATAACATATTGTATTTAGGTCAGTGATTTCGAAAAGACTTCTGTGGCTGCTTTCTTTCGAATTTGAAACTAATGCATTCTGCTCCTAACTTGTTTCTCTCCATAGTTTATATGTCGTCTGCTTGACTCATCACTATGCTGTCCTTGAAGAAAGTGGCAATGACGTGTCACAGGAAAAACAGCATAGACCAAACCAAGCTGGGTAGATATCAGTCTACCCAGCTTGTTCTCTTTTTTCTCTCTGCTTTTTTGCCTATCTCTCTGTCAGTCTCTCCCTCTTTTCCTTTTTAAATGTAGGTCAAAGATATTGAGTAAGTACATAGGTTCAATGAAATTTCAAGAATGTGGTAGTGATAAAAAGCACTCAGGCAGCTATGCAAGTCATTCGTGTTCTATTAATGGTCAGTCATAATGATATGCCAATTCAGGTTGATTATTACTGTTTGCAGTCGTGGCTCATGTCGCTGTTATTCTATTGTTTTTCGAAACAAAGCTATAATAATGAGAACAACTTGAACAAATTTAAGAATATTTTTTCTGCTCTTTAGTAAACAACGTAAGCGTGTCTGTATGTTATGAAGGTCGCTTTGCAACCATGTGGTTTTGTGTTCGGTCCCACTACGTGGCACCTTGAGCAAGTATCTTCTACTAAAGATCCGGGTTGACCAATGCCTTATGAATGAATTTCAAAGTCCGTCGTATGTATGTATGTCATTATTCAGTTTAATTTCAAGATTTCTTGCCAATAGTGAAAGAGCCAATATCTAACCTAGACCCAAGGCGCCTTCATGAGTAATTCAACAACATCAACAGGGTATTTTTGCATGTATGTATATGTGCAGTATATCGAGTCAGTGCATGTGCAGATTTGTATGTTTTAACTTGGAGCTTAACTGTGGTCTATCCATAGCACTTACTCAGCATTACCTGAAACCTCTGGGCTTCATTGACACCACTACAGCTCATAACCTCCTATATATATACACACATACACACACACACACACACACACACACACACACACACACACACA
>NC_068984.1:131141077-131142498 GCF_001194135.2 Octopus bimaculoides | reverse complement strand
GAGAGAGAGAGAAAGAGAGAGAGAGAAAGAGAGAGAGAGAAAGAGAGAGAGAGAGAGAGAGAGAGAGAGAGAGAAGAGAGAGAGGGTGTGTTCACCCGCATGATAATCACTTGAAGTTTTTCAAATTTTCAGCAGATTCTTTTCAAAATATGTACTTCTGATGTAAATTTGCATGCTGAGGACGGAAATTGCATTCATTTGTCTAGATATTAGTAAGAAAGAAGTCATAAGTGCTTAAAACTATGTATTTTTAGCCAACCGGCAACCTCCATTTGGCGGCATGTCGTCTGTGTTGATTTCCGCAAGTAACTCTACATACCCTCCCGACCTGCTAGAAATAGCTCCCAAATCTTCCTTAAGCTACTTTCCACAACGTTTAAAAAGAACGAGGGACGACACATTGTGCCACAGCACCGTTGGTTTTCTGTATGATCGCCCATTCTCTTGGAGAATCGCAATGTAAATCTTTTATTGAGCTCACGTTTGTCGAAAATTATAAACTAAGTTTAAAACACCAAACAAAAATGATGAAACATTGTGCATCGAGTGTAACCTTCGATCGAACTCACAATCTTCGAAACACTTAATGGGCACCACAGATCGATATTAAAAATATTTGCTCTTTTTTCTTAATGAAATTGTAAACAACGATTGATGTTTAAACTCTGTTTACAATTTTTGAGAGTCTTA
The DNA here is from genome assembly GCF_001194135.2 of Octopus bimaculoides. Lineage (NCBI taxonomy): Eukaryota > Metazoa > Mollusca > Cephalopoda > Octopoda > Octopodidae > Octopus > Octopus bimaculoides. The sequence goes on along the minus strand of NC_068984.1, from coordinate 131,141,808 downwards.
AGTTCAATAAAAGAGCTACATCTGTGAATCTCCATGGCAACGGCGATCCGGATCTCTATGGCAACAGTGACATGCTGCCAAATGAAGGCTTCCGATTGGCTATAAATACCTAACTTTAAATTCTTGTAACATTTTTATTATTAAATTCTGGCGAAGCCGCGTGGTTTAGTGGTTAGAGGTATCCGACTCACGATTGTAGGTCGTGAGTTCGATTCCCGGCAGCGCGATCTGTCCTTGAACAAGATACTCTATTTCATGTGGCTCCAGTCTACTCAGCTGGTTAAAATGAGTATTACCTGTATTTCAAAGGGTCCAGCCTTGTCACATTCTTTATCACTCTGAAGCTCTCTGAGAACTACGTTAAGGCTACGCGTGTCTGTGGAGTGCTCAGCCACTTGCATGTTAATTTCACGTGCAGGCTGTTCTGTTGATCCGATCAAGCAGAACACTCGTCGTCGAGACCGACGGAGTGCCAGTATTAATTTCTAGGAGAAAAAAAATGAGTGCGTTTTTGTCATCAGTACAAAGCCTTTTTAAGGGTTGTGCATACAGGGCAGTTGCTCAGGAGACCAATTCTGATCTACGTATGCTGTAGCTTGATGTCAATAAATAAATACTATAAGTCCCAGTGCATTTATTTGCTTGTGGGGGTGGGATAATGCTACTAAGATGACTCTGCATCAGCATGCAAAAGTGCATTTTCTGAAAATAATCTGGTGAAAATTTAATAA
>NC_068984.1:131136192-131139936 GCF_001194135.2 Octopus bimaculoides | reverse complement strand
AGTGGTTAGAGGTATCCGACTCACGATTGTAGGTCGTGAGTTCGATTCCCGGCAGCGCGATCTGTCCTTGAACAAGATACTCTATTTCATGTGGCTCCAGTCTACTCAGCTGGTTAAAATGAGTATTACCTGTATTTCAAAGGGTCCAGCCTTGTCACATTCTTTATCACTCTGAAGCTCTCTGAGAACTACGTTAAGGCTACGCGTGTCTGTGGAGTGCTCAGCCACTTGCACGTTAATTTCACGAGCAGGCTGTTCCGTTGATCGGATCAACTGGAACCCTCGACGTCGTAAGCGACGGAGTGCCAACATGTATGTATGTATGTATGTATGTATGTATATGCATAAACTTAAATAACGTTGCCTGATATAGAGATGATTTGAAAAATCCGGTGTTATCATCTTAAAAAGAAAACACTTTATGAAGGGAGACTCATTATCGGTACTGATTTCTGTCCCGCCGACTGCATTAACACATCGACTGGATCTAACTATCAATAGATACATGCGATAGAGGCAAACCATAAACCATCTCTCCTGCATGGATAATTTAAGACAAGTTACAAGAGACAACGCCTAGTTGGAATACCTACAAGAAACTGCAAATGAATTCAGCAGTGATATCAAAATAAGTACAGGATTAAAACAAATATGCCAAAGATTCTCTCGGAAAAGGCAAATTAATTAAAAAAATTAAAACATCAAGTTAGATTTAGGCAGTGAAATTAGAGAATTAGAACAGAACCGCCCATACAAGTGTTTTGAATCGGAGTTGAAAGTGATAAGATACGGCGTAGAGAAACGAAGAGGAAAATTAGTTTGGAGTCAGCCTTAATACTACTAAAAGCTGAACTTAGTGCCGGAAATGAGATTATAGCTGGTATGGATAGATAGAATGTAGCAACTACCACAAGGGAAGGGGGATGTCTCAAACAAATAGAGGACTATTACAAAGTAAACATTGTGGGCCTAGAAAAATACTTAGAGGCAAAAGGTAAATTGAATGCTATATAATATGGAAGCATGACAAAGAAAAACAAGACAAACAAAACACAAATAACATTCTAGATACAAATGTCACGCAGCAAAAATAAGTTTTCATTAAGAGAAAATAACTTAAATGATTAAAAAGAAGTTAAGAGAAAAGAAATATAAAATTGGATCAAAACATAATTGTGTGGTTCAGAAGCTGGCTTTCCAACCACGAGGCTTCGGGTTCAGTACCATTGCGTGGCACCTTGAGCAAGTCACTTCTACTATAGCCTTGGGCCGACCAATACCTTTTGAGTGAATATGGTAGGGGAAACAGGGTGGAAGCCCATCGTGCGCGCACGCGCGTGTACATGTATCTGTTTAGTGTTTGTCCTCAACCACGGCTCAATAACCGATGCTAACTTGTTTGCGTTACTTTAAATTATCTAGCGGTTTGGCAAAGAGAGACCGATAGAATATGTATCTGACGAAGATAAATCCTGGGATCGATTTGTTCGACTAAATACATCAATGCACTACTCCAGTATGGACGCAGTCCATTGACTGAAACAAATAGAAAGACAAAAAGATGAAAATAAAAAAAAGGTATAAGCTGGTATTAAACCAGTATATGATAATGACACGACTTGCAATATGTGTAATATTTTGTCTAAACAGACGATCTCAAAACCAGCCGGTCAGACATGACAGCCGAAAACAGAAAACAAAAACAGTGAAGCCCTGTGCACTCTGATCATAATTTTTTCTTCAAATATTTTCTCGAGAATAAGTCGGGCACTTATTATATCGGTTTAGTTTGCCGAACCGCTAAGTTACCATCACTGGTTTCATGTGGTGGTATGAGATAAAGACAGGACACGCACGCACATGTGTGTGTGTGGGGGGTGTACGGAATCTGAAAGAAACCCGTCGCGTGTGTCTGTATACACACACACACACACACACACACACACACACACACACGATGGGTTTCTTTCAGATTCCGTCTACCAAATCCACTCACAAGGCTTTGCTCAGATCGAGGCTATTGTAGAAGACACTTGCCCAAGATGCCACGCAGTAGTACTGAACCGAGAACCATGAGGTTGGAAGCAAGCTTCGTAATCACCCAGCCACGCCTGCGCCTATATTTAAGATCTTTATAAGAATTTCCGACCCATGAAGTTTCAGTTGTCCGATTAACTGAACTACGAAGTTCAGTGAATTTATGTGTAAGTGGCTGAGTATTCCACGGACACATATACTCTTAATGAAATTCTCGGACAAAATCAGTGTGACACAGTGGGTCTAGGTTGGCCCTCTGAATTAAAAAAGGACAATCCATTCGACAAGTTTCTATATCATCATTGCGACCAGATGCGACCATTTCTGACAGTTTCTCCTTAACTCACGATTTTTCATCGCTCCTGGCAACTGGTCCTTCCTGAGATTTGTATTGTATGAGAGTTGATCGATGAATGTTCGATCAGGTCTTCCTCTGCTGCGTCTCCTGTGAGTTGGTTTCCACAATAGTATCTTCTGTATAACTTCCCGCTTACTTCTCCAGCAATGTCCTGCAAATCGTAATTATCTGTGATCAATAGTAGTTGTTATCTTGGGCAAGTTGCCATATAAACTTTCACCTGACGCCGGTTTATATGTTGTACAACCCTAAGCTAAGTATTTTGTGAAAGCGCATGGCTTGGTGGTTCGAACGTCGGATATACAATCGTGAGGTTGCTAGTTCGATTCCTGGACCGGGTTGTGTGTTGTGTTCTTGAGTAAGACACTTTATTTCACGCTGTTCCAGTTCACTCAGCGGTAGAAATGAGTTGCAACGCCACTGGTGCCTTTGTCTTTCCCTTGGACAACATCGGCGGTGTCGAAAGGGAAGGCTGGTATGCATGAGCGGCTGCTGATCTTCCACAAACAACCTTGCTCGGACTTGTGCCTCGAAGGGGAACATTCTAGATGTAATTCCAGGGTCATTCATGATCTAAGGGGATCTTAACCCTAAGCATTTAAGTGGATGTACTATTCTTATATCTTTATTGCCCACAAGGAGCTAAACATAGAGGGGACAAACGAGGACAGACAAAGGGATTAAGTCGATTACATCGACCCCAGTGCGTAACTGGTACTTAATTTATCGACCCCGAAAGGATGAAAGGCAAAGTCGACCTCGGCGGAATGTATGTACTATTCTATGTAGTGTCCGTCCATCCAGCTTCAATCGAAAAGTACTAGTCGACTAGAAGCTATTGCAAAAAACACTGTTCCACACACAGTGGGATCGTGATTGTAATACGAACTTCTTAAGCAATTTAGTCATACTGCGATCGCGTAGGCGTTGTATTTATATTCAACCAACAATATATACAAGTTATAACAGTAGCTGTCTTTATTTGACTGCTTCCATAAACGACATCCTTTCATTCTTAATGATAAAGTTGCATGAGATACATCAACACATAGTCATATTAAGCACTACCCACTAAGGACATCATAAATATATTATAAATAAGCATTTCTTATCAGCAAGAAAAGCAATCAGTTAGTTCAGATTCAGTGATCTGAAGAGAAAGATGTATGATGCTTGAATAACACGGGAGATTTATCAAGTGTAAGATAGTGTAAATACTGGAGTGTGTTACGGTGCAGCAATGATGCAGATGTGTTGTGCAGTGCAATGGCAGTGCAATAGCAATCTGATCTTTCTTTCCCTCTTTCTTTCTTTTTTTTTTTCTTTTTTGGTAATGTTTTTATTTTTTG
>NC_068984.1:131132568-131134814 GCF_001194135.2 Octopus bimaculoides | reverse complement strand
GGAGATAATAAATATTGGTATCAAATTTTGGCACAAGACCAGAAATTTCGTGGGAGGGACCTGAGTCGATTACATTGACCCTAACGCTCAACTGTTATTCCTTTCATCGACCCCGAAAGGATGAAAGGCAAAGTCAACCGCGGCTGAATTTTGAACTCAGAACGTAAAGACGGACGAAATACCGCTAAGCATTTCGTCAGGCGTGCTAACGATTCTACCAGGTCCCCGCCCTTGCAATATGATATAAATATTGCAGTGTATTACAGTGTAATGGTGAGGTAGTTACACTGTAGTGATATACACATAAATACGACAGTGTACTACTGTGCACGATAGTAGTAGTGTAGTGTAAAAATTGCAGTATATAGCTGTGCAGTGTAGTAGTAGTGGTGCTGGTGTTGCTGTAATGACATTGTAGTGTGGTGCAAACATTACAGTATATAGCTGTGTGGTGTAGTGGTATGTCGAGTAAAAATTGCAGTATACAGTTTTACGGTAAAGTGGTAGCGTGCTGACATTGCAGTGTGGTGTAAAAATTACAGTATATAGCTGTGTAGAGTAGAGGTAGTTTAGCAACATTGTAGTGTGGGTGTAAAAATGATAGTATATAGCTGTGTAGAGTAATGGTAGTTTCGTAACATTGCAGTGTAGTATAAGAATTACAGTATATAGCTGTGTAGAGTAGTGGCTGTTTCGTAACATTGCAGTGTAGTATAAGAATTACAGTATATAGCTGTGTAGATTAGAGGTAGTTTCGTAACATTGTAGGGTAGTGTAAAGTTATAGTATATAGCTGTGTAAACTAGTGGTAGTTTCGCAACATTGCAGTGTAGTATAAAAATTACAGTATATAGCTGTGTAGAGTAGTGATTGGATAGTGTAAAAATTACAGCGCAGAGCTGTGTAGAGTAGAGGTAGTTTCGTAACATTGTAGTGTGGTGTAAAAATTACAGTATATAGCTGTGTAGAGTAGTGGTAGTTTAGCAACATTGTAGTGTGGGTGTAAAAATTATAGTATATAGCTGTGTAGAGTAATGGTAGTTTCGTAACATTGCAGTGTAGTATAAGAATTACAGTATATAGCTGTGTAGAGTAGTGGCAGTTTCGTAACATTGCAGTGTAGTATAAGAATTACAGTATATAGCTGTGTAGACTAGAGATAGTTTAGTAACATTGCAGTCTGAGTGTAAAAATTGCAGTATATTGCTTAGCAGCGTAGTGGTTTAAAGCTAGGTTGCAGTGTAGAAGTGCAATGGTACCATGTGTTACCAATAATATCAAGCTTCAAGTGTATGTCGATATCTATCTCAACGTCACGACATATTTTATTCCACGTCAACTGTTGCAGCCTGGCTTTTTCATTGATGAGGAGTTAAACACGTACATCTGGCACCAGGTGGCGATGGCAACAGGACATATTGACAAAACAGCTGTATGTAAGTGTGTCATGAGAACTGTTTCGAACGGAGGCCCTTTATTGGAAAAGACATTGGGGATTTATCACAAAGGAGCTGCCCTAGCTCTTGCTGTTTCTTTTCTTTTTCTTGTTGTTTTTTTGGTATTTGTTGTTGTTGTTTCTTTTATTGTTGTTGTTGTTACTTTTGTAATTACTATCTTAAAAAACAGACTGTTGCTGCTTTTGTTACAAATGCCGGCGCTTAGCAGAATCGGTTGGGGAACGACTAACTAATGAGCTGTAGTATTTGATTATGACCCTTTACGTTTTAAGTTCAAATTCTACCCACGTTGACGTTGTCTTTCGTCATCCTAAGCTACGATGAAATACCTACTAGTAATGTTCTGAAGTAGATTAAATCGTATATAGACCTCCCCATAAAAGAAATGCCCCCTTTTTTTTTTTTAGAAATAATTCGGATCTTTTTGGTTTGACGGGCAACACTTGTTTTCTTAACGAAACACTTTCAAACTTATGATACTGGTAGAATGTGTCATATAAAACATCTTTTTCTCTTAGCCTTCTTAACAAAAATTAGTTCTTAATAAGTTATTTCATGTTAAAGTTGTCGTATTTGTGTAATTTCAACCAATCACTGACGTCTATTGAGGTGAAAACAAGTACTGCCGTAACGATGTTATGGGATCTTTTCCCTTGAATAAAATTAGTGCCGTTGTTTGTCAACAACAACTATCGGCGGTAGTTATTTATAACATCGTTCGTGCGTTTGGGTTAGGGTTCGGGTTTTAGAGTTAGGGTTAAGGTTTTAGGGTTAGAGTTGGGGTTAGGG
>NC_068984.1:131131425-131132558 GCF_001194135.2 Octopus bimaculoides | reverse complement strand
ATTTCATGTTAAAGTTGTCGTATTTGTGTAATTTCAACCAATCACTGACGTCTATTGAGGTGAAAACAAGTACTGCCGTAACGATGTTATGGGATCTTTTCCCTTGAATAAAATTAGTGCCGTTGTTTGTCAACAACAACTATCGGCGGTAGTTATTTATAACATCGTTCGTGCGTTTGGGTTAGGGTTCGGGTTTTAGAGTTAGGGTTAAGGTTTTAGGGTTAGAGTTGGGGTTAGGGTTATGGTTATGAGTTATAGGGTTTTTATCTGTTCTATAAAACAAAATATACAAATATACGAAGTTTGAAAGTGTTTCGGTACCAAAAATACTACATAAAACATAAATGAAAAATGTTGCCCGTCAAACCAAAAAGATCCAATAATTCTATTACTAGAGTGATGGGTTTTAGAGAATCGTTAGAGCAGAAATCTTCAACCTTTGTACCGCAGCACCAGAGTATTTACCCCCTCAGAAGAAACAACTGCACCCTAAAACTGCAGTATTTACACCGCACTGTATCTATTTGTATAGATCGTAGAGTGCGGAGTTTTACGGCTCAAATCCGAGGTGCACGAAACGAAGTACCCATGAACCTGATTACCCATCAACTATTTATAATTATGCAGTACTTCTTTCCACACCATTCCTTCCCGTTTTCTTTTTATTTTTATTCATACATTTATAGCAACGATTCTCCACCATTTTTTTTATCTGTGGACCCCTTTGATTATTACTTTATTCTAGTGGACTCCCATTGTTATTTTATTCTGCTGAATCCCCCCCACTAGCTTCCTGATGTTTAAAAACTAGTTTTATAGATGCTTCTTTCAAAATTCATACTTTGCTTATCGTGCATTCCCTTGTGTAGGCTGAACTATGTAAAACGTCAGAGAAAGAAACCTGACTATTTCTTATAATACACACACCTAAAGCAAAAAAATTTCATGGACCCATAAAATGCTATTGTAGACCCGATTTTGCTTGTGTGGACCCCCAGAAATCTTATATGGAACCTGGTCGAGAATACTGATCTATAGGAATAAAACATTTTCTTTTGTTCTTACAAAACAGTCTTTCTTGATGCATTTCTTGGTGGATTTATATTTCTTGGTGGATTTATATAGAAATCAAG
>NC_068984.1:131127464-131131125 GCF_001194135.2 Octopus bimaculoides | reverse complement strand
TTTTTGTATCTTTTTCATAAATCTAATGTGATGCTTAAAATGGGGCGGCTCTTTGGCACACGGTTCAAGGATCAGACTCGACGTAATGCACCGATAAGCACGATGGCAATAAAAAAAAAAAAAGAAACTAGAAGTTTGAATGACGAATTGCAGAAAAGGGAAGATGAAATGTATAAATAAAAGGTTGGTTTGAAAGGTTCGAATTTGCATAACATAAAAATGATTGATGAAGCCGCTAGTGCTGCTACTAATTATTCTAAATAGCTGTAAAAAAATTTTGCCGAAGGGGGCAACACAGCAGAGCAAGTGTGCAATGAAGATAAAGCTGCACTTTTATAGCGCATCCCTAACTTCTGTTTCCCCAGAATACAAATCAGCACTAGGATTTAAAGCTTCCAAAATTCGTTTGATGTTCTTTTGAGAGGAAATGTCTTTGGTGATATGATATTAAATCACCTATTCGTGTATCACTCCGGAAATCCAAAGGATTTCAAGGAGTACAACTGGAGTACAATGTTTAATTTACCCCTGAATTGATGTTCGAATAAGAAAGCAAGGATGGCTAAGAGCGTTTTCGAAGAGTGGTTTACATGTATTTCTTTTGTCTTGTAGAAAGGTGCAACAAAGCATTGACTTTTTTTTAACAATGCAGCAAACCGCCTAATGAGCTTAAATGAGCTTTCTGGTAATGCGATAGTAAAATATATCCCCAAGAGTACATCTTCTTTTCTCCAGCTAAATGATCAATCTGAAATGGCAAACCCTAAGGTATATTATTTGACATCAACTTATGAAACCAATTGAAAAGGCGGACAACTGAAAAAGATGGAGACTTATGAAAGATGTTTAACAATGAATGCTGGGTGTAACAAGACTAAGTCATGGGGTGAAGTGAAACCCTCAGCTTTGCATGGTGCTTGGAAAACTATATGACTAGACTGTATCCATGACTTTACAAGTTCTCTACAATCAGAAAGTCTACGTTAAACTCGGAAAGATATTGTGACTCTTGCAAATGATTTAAGATTTAAAGAAGTCATACAGTATGATGCGGTTTGGTTGCTAGTGTCCCATAGAGAAAGTTTATCTAACGCGGAATTGATGATATTAGAACAAGAGCTGGCTCAGAATACAGATACGGAAATTCCAGCACCTCCACTTAAATTGAGCGCAAAGAATATTGCAAAAGCGTTGGCACTTATCGAGGAAAGCCTGAAAGTTTTGCTGCTGATAACACTTATAAATGTAACATAAAACCTATGTTGTTGGCACTCCGTCGCCAACAACGACGTCGAGGGTTCCAGTTGATCCGATCAACGGAACAGCCTGCTCGTGAAATTAACGTGCAAGTGGCTGAGCACTCCACAGACACGTGTACCCTTAACGTAATTCTCGGGGATATTCAGCGTGACACAATGTGACAAGGCTGGCCCTTTGAATTACAGGCACAACAGAAACAGGAAGTAAGAGTGAGAGAAAGTTGTGGTGAAAGAATACAGCAGGGTTCGCCACCATCCCCTGCCGGAGCCTCGTGGTGCTTTAGGTGTTTTCGCTCAATAAACACTCACAACGCCCGGTCTGGGAATCGAAACCGCGATCCTATGACCGCGAGTCCGCTGCCCTAACCACTAGGCCATTGTGCCTCCACTACATAAAACCTATAAGAGTTTAAAATAAGCTAAATTTCTACACTGAACTGTACAAAGAGATGATGCGCAATAAACATCGCACCATTTTATATCTTCGCTCCTCAAGCAGATGTTGAATGATGATGCATAGAATCTATTCTTTTTTTTCCGAAAAAAATCCGACGGATCGCATTAGCACTTAATAACATGAAAGTCAATGTGAAATTTTGTTGTCACATTACGGCAGTTCTTTTTTAGAAGCTCATTACTCATGTAATGCAGTGGATTGCTGTATATACATGCATATCTGTGTGTGTGTGTGTGTGTGTGTGTGTGTGTGTGTGTGTGTGTGTGTGTGTGTGTGTGTGTGTGTGTGTGTGTCTGTGTTTATGTGTGTGTGTGTGTGTGTGTGTCTCTGTGTATGTGTTTGTGTGTGTGTCTGTGTGTGTAAAAACAAACAAACAAGATGATACGCAATATCAGGATGGGCTTGATACACACACACACACACACACACACACACACACAAACACACACACAAAGATGCTCAGCCTCTTCGTCCAATTGCAACAACGACGCCTCTGTTGACTAGGAACACCATATATCAGATCGGAGAAGCCCAAAAGACCTATTGCATAGTTAACCGGCCTCTGGTAAAAGAACAGGTAGTTTCAAAGATGTCTGCAAGAGGGACATGAAATCTCCTTTTATGAACATTGAACAGTGAGACGACATTGGAGGCTAGAAGTAGACAAGGCTTTAAAAAGAGAAGAGAAGGTCGGATTTGCTGTTGGCAGACAACGCTTTCAATCGCTGCAACTGGAACTTCACTCACATGTTTTACGGTCACAACAGATCCTGCCTCGCCATTAAGACCACAAGACGTTCTCATAAATCATGAATCATCCATGGTTTCACGAGACTAACGGGTGCCTCCTCCATATGTACACATACTTGTTCCAGTCATTAGACTGCGGCCGGGCTGCAGCACCGGCTTGAAGAATTTTAGACGAATGTATCGACCCCAGTATTTTTTTAAAGGCTGGTACTTGTTCTATCGAATTCTTTTGCCGAACCGCTAAGTTATGCGGACGTAAACACACCAGCACCGGCTCTCACGCGGTGGTGGAGGAACAAACACACACACACACACACACACACACACACACATATATACACACATACACACACGCACGCACGCACGCACACGACAGGCTTCTTTCGGTCTCCGTCTACCAAATCCATTCACAAGGCTTTGGTCGGTCCGAAGCTATAGCAGAAGACACCCAAGGCACTAGGCTGTGGGACTGAACCCGGAACCATGTGGTTGGGAAGCAAGCTTCTTACTGCACAGTCACGCCTGCGTTTATATATATATATATAAATATATATATCTTTAGATATAGGACTGCGGCCATGTTGGAGCAACTGAACTTTACTGGAATGGTAGGGTTTGGTCGAACACGTCAGCTCCCGCTATTTATTTTTGAAATGTAGTATTTATTTTATTGTTCACTTTTGCAGAACCACTACGTTAGAGGGATGTAAGCAAACCAACAACGATATGTCAAGCGATGGGATGACAGACACAAACACAAAGATATACACACACAGTCATATTCATACAAATACACATTAAGGGAACAGCCTGCTCGAGAAATTGAATGCAGGCGGCTAAACATTATACAGACATGTGTACCCTTAACGTAGTTCTCAGGGAGATTCAGCGTGACACAGAATGTGAGAAGGCTGGCCCTTTTGAATTACAAGTACAACTCACTTTTGCCGGTTGAGTAGACAGAAGCAACGTGAAATAAAGGAATTTTGCTTAAGGACACAACGTGCCGACGGGAATCGAACTTATGACGTTATGATCATGAGCCGAATACCCTGACCACTAAGCCACGCGCTTTCACACGTTGTTGTAAAGCAGGCTTCTTAATCACAAACAACCATGCATGCGTGATATATATGTGTGTGTGTGTGTGTGTGTGTGTGTGTGTGTGTGTGTGTGTGTGTGTGTGTGTGTGTGT
>NC_068984.1:131122956-131125239 GCF_001194135.2 Octopus bimaculoides | reverse complement strand
AGGGTTCCAGTTGATCCGATCAACGGAACAGCCTGCTCGTGAAATTAACGTGCAAGTGGCTGAGCACTCCACAGACACGTGTACCCTTAACGTAGTTCTCGGAGACATTCAGCGTGACACAGTGTGACAAGGCTGACCCTTTGAATTACAGGCACAACAGAAACAGGAAGTAAGAGTGAGAGAAAGTTGTGGTGGAAGAGTACAGCAGGGTTTGCCATCATCCCCTGTCGGAGCCTCGTGGAGCTTTAGGTGTTTTCGCTCAATAAACACTCACAACGCCCGGTCTGGGAATCGAAACCGCGATCCTATGACCGCGAGTCCGCTGCCCTAACCATTGGGCCATTGGGCCATTGCGCCTCCACTTTTAATGATAATACTGCACAAGATACATCAACGCATCGCGATATTAAACAATAAACACAAAGGATTTCATAAAAATAAGGGCTGATCGCATACAATTCCCTCTTCGACCAAGGCGTCATCGACTTTTTCTAAAATTCCATTTGAAAAGAAAGATGACAGTGATGTCCTTCCCCACTCCCACATCGCCAGTAAACTTGTTGAAAGGTGAGTGCAGGGCCGAATTAAGATTCATAAAGGTCCGAAGCACTTAAAAGATTTTGGTGCCCCATATATATGTAATAAAATATATAAATAATAATAAACCATAAAATATATTTTTACTGTTCAAAATGGAACAAAACTAACAACAGTCAGATGGAAAATAATGTTCATTTTCGTATTGATTTTTTCCACTTTATAGTCGAAAAGTTTTCTCCTACTTCTTTTAATTGCAAAGTCTTTGATCAGATCCTCAATATGACACCATGAGCACTTCGAAATTATATTTCCGATCATATATACCATTTTGAATATTATTTTAGCGCAGGAGTGGCTATGTGGTAAGTAGCTTGTTTACCAGCCACATAGGTCCGGATTCAGTCCCACTGCGTGGCACCTTGGGCAAGTGTCTTCCACTATAGCCTCGGGCCGACCAAAGCCTTGTGAGTGGATTTGGTAGATGGAAACTGAAAGAAGCCCGTCGTATATATGTATATATATATATATGTATGTGCGTGTATATGTTTGTGTGTCTGTGTTTGTCTCCCCAACATCGCTTGACAACCGATGCTGGTGTTTTTACGTCCCCGTAACTTAGTGGTTCGGCAAAAGACCGATAAAATAAGTACTAGGCTTAAAAAGAGTAAGTCCTCGGGTCGATTTGCTCGGCTAAAGGCTGTGCTCCAGCATGGCCGCAATCGAATGACTGAAATAAATAAAAGAAAAGAAAGAATTATTATAGTTCTCGTGGTTGTTGCTTAAATCGACATTTATCGTTATGGAATACAATTTCAGTTTTAGATTCATTGAACTGAAATGACGAAAAGTAGGTGTTGCTTGACTAACACGTGTAATTTACTGTCTTATTGGTGTCGATAAGTGTACCGCAATGTATTTTTATAATTTTGTGTGGTAGTGTTATGGTGGTAGTTGTGGTGGTGGTAGTGGTGGTGGTGGTTGAGGAGGTAGTGGAAATGGTATTGGTAGTGGTATTTATTGTGGTGATGGTGGTGGTAATGGTGGTTGAGGAGGTAGTGGACATGGTATTGGCAGTGGTATTTATTGTGGTGGTGGTGGTGGTTGAGGAGGTAGTGGTAGTATTGGTGTTGGTGTTGGAGCTATAGGTTGTGGTAGTGGAGATGGTATTGGTAGTGGTATTTATTGTGGTGATGGTGGTGGTAGTGGTGGTTGAGGAGGTAGTGGAGATGGTATTGGTAGTGGTATTTATTGTGGTGGTGGTGGTGGTGGTGGTTGAGGAGGTAGTGGTAGTATTGGTGGTGGTGGTGGCGGTAATGGTAGTGGCAGTGGTGGTAGTATTAGTGGTGGTGATGGTACTGTTGTCATTGATGCCGCTGTCGCTGTTGTTGCTGCTGCTAGAGTTGGTGTAGGTGGTTGTGGTGTTGTAGCGTTTGTTTTACAGTTGTTTTACTGCAGCTGTTGTTTAATGAATAAAACTGAGATCAAGGTTTTCCAACTATGATAAACTTCTCTTCTCTTCGAAATTATTTCGTCTGCCGTTACGTTCTGAGTTCAAATTCCACCTAGGTCGACTTTGCCTTTCATCCTTTTGGAGTTCATAAATTAAGTACCAGTTGCGTACTGGGGTCGATGTAATCGACTGGCCCCTTCCCCAAAATTTCGGGCCTTGTGCCTAGAATAGAAAAGAATATTGTGTTCTACTGAGGCGGCGAGCTGGCAGAAACGTTAGCACGCCGGGCGAAA
>NC_068984.1:131121500-131122862 GCF_001194135.2 Octopus bimaculoides | reverse complement strand
GTATTTCGTCTGCCGCTACGTCCTGAGTTCAAATTCCGCCGAGGTCGACTTTGCTTTTCATCCTTTCGGGAACGATAAATTAAGTACCACTTACGCACTGGGGTCGATGTAATCGACTTAATCTGTTTGTCTGTCCTTGTTTGTCCCCTCTGTGCTTAGCCCCTTGTGGGCAGTGAAGAAATAAGAAACGTTAGCACGCTGGGCGAAATGCTTTGTGGTATTTCGTCTGTCTTTACGTTCTGAGTTTACATTCCGCCGAGGTCGACTTTGCCTTTCATCCTTTCGGGGTCGATAAATTAAGTACGCTTTGCGTAATGGGATCGATATAATCTACTGGCCCCCTCCCCCAAAATTTCGAGTCTTGTGCCTAGCGTAGAAAAGAATACTGTTCTACTATGTTAGGAATTGATAAAATAAGTATCAGTAAAATACTGGGGTCGATGTAATTGACTTACCCGCTCCCTCGAGACTGGTAGCGTTGTGCCAAAATTTGAAACCAATATTACAGTCTGAAGAAAATGCGGCGAGCTGGCAAAATCGTTAGAATGCCGAGCAAAAAGCTTAGCGGCATTTAATCTGGTACTACTTATAAATCAATATTACAGCCTGAAGAAAAAGAATTGAACTCTTCTAGCTTTTAGAAACATGTTCTTTCTTTTTTATTGAAGAAAAGAGATAGAAGTGAAGAAATCGAATTTTGCTTTACAAATTGACGAATTAGCCGATATAAGCAACAAAAAAACTGTTTGTATTTAATATCTCCCGTAGCATTCTAGAAATGGAAGTTATCAACCGATTTTCATGCTGTAGTGAACATGCAGAAGAAACTATTCTGTACTCTAGATGCTTCTCATCTTTTAGTGATTGGAAAGCGGCCATGCTGGGCCCTGCCTTGAAGGAGCTAATGGATCCCTAGTATTTAGTTTTTAAGCTTATTTTATTAGTCCTCTGTTGTCGAACCGCTAAGTTATAGGGACGGAAACAATTCATCACCGGTTGTTAAAGTGGTCATCTGAACAGTATAAATATAAATGATAAAAAAATAAAAAACAAAAGCACGGTTTCAAAGGGTCAGCCTTGTCACACTCTGTGTATCACGCTGAATATCCCCGAGAACTACGTTAAGGGTACACGTGTCTGTGGAGTGCTCAGCCACTTGCACATTAATTTCACGAGCAGGCTGTTCCGTTGATTGGATCGACTGGAACCCCTCGACGTCGTAAGCGACGGAGTGCCAACAACCGTTGTCCATGTATGTGAAAGAGAGCGTACGTGTTTATAGGCCAATATTTACGTGAATGCTATTGTGTGTGTGTGTGTGTGTGTGTGTGTGTGTGTTTACGTGAGATTGTATGACTTCTT
>NC_068984.1:131119540-131119879 GCF_001194135.2 Octopus bimaculoides | reverse complement strand
GAAATAACTTGCGATGTACGTTTTTTTGTTAAGAAGACTAAGAGAAAAAGATGTTTTATATGACACATTCTACCAGTGTCCCAAGTTTCAAAGTGTTTCGTTAAGAAAATACTGGTGCCCCCGTTTTGAACAAGATCTTAAGGTGGTGGTAAGAGGCGTCGAGGTGTTTGTAGTGATGATAATGATGGCGATGATGGCAGTGGTGATGACGGTAAGCTGGCCGAATCGTTAGAATCCCGGGCAAAATGTTTGGCGGCATTACGTCACTCTTTACGTCAAAACTCCAACGTAAAACTCACGGCTCCGTACGTACCGTCGAAAAAAACGTTGACGCTCGAC
>NC_068984.1:131113703-131114309 GCF_001194135.2 Octopus bimaculoides | reverse complement strand
ATATATATATATATATATATATAGGCAAATACACATATACAGATATTTATATACAGACACATGCGTAAGTACATCCATTCCATTGACACACATATCTAAATATATAACAGCATTATAAGTTTATAAGCACTTCTGCACATAGAAATACGGAAGGACCAACAAGCTTACGCGAGCGTATACATACATACATACATACATATGTACACATGCATACACACATGCGTACACAGACATACATGCACAGCTTCATACTTATTGCTGGAGCAACAGATACATACCAACCCGTCCGGGGCAAAATATGTTTTGAAGCTGGGTTCATGGGGAGAAGACGCAGATCCCTTAATTCATACGCTACAAACCATCACGATATCTGTCGTTGTTAGCACTCCGTCGCTTACGACGTCGAGGGTTCAAGTTGATCCGCTCAACGGAACAGCCTGCTCGTGAAATTAACGTGCAAGTGGCTGAGCACTCCACAGACACGTGTACCATTAACGTAGTTCTCGGGGGAGATTCAGCGTGACACAGTGTGACAAGGCTGACCCTTTGAATTACAGGCACAACAGAAACAGGAAGTAAGAGTGAGAGAAAGTTGTGGTGAAAGAG
>NC_068984.1:131106313-131112868 GCF_001194135.2 Octopus bimaculoides | reverse complement strand
ATATATATATATATATATATATATATATATATATATATATATATATACATACATACATATATACAAACATACATGCATGCATACGCACATATATACATGAATATTTAATTGTATTTCTAGATTTTTTTGCCAATGGAGAAAGAGCTGGTTTCTAACCGTCATTGGGATTTAAATAACATCGGCGGAGTAGCTGTGCACGCATGTATGTATATGTGCAAGTGTTTAGAGTCAGTGCATGTGCAGATCTATGTTTTGTTTTATATATGTATACTTAGACATATAGCTGCATACCTAGACATACGCATATGTACGGGTTATATGCTATATACTTAGATAGTTTGATACGTGTCGGCCAGAATTGGCCCGGACCACGACTAGCTTAATAACACCACCTGGAAAAGATATTTAATGGTGTTTCATATTACAGTCATTCGTTGGGTACCATAGTCCATTCGAGTAAGGAGTTATTGTTTGCAAAGATATATCCAGGTGTAGGGGATTTATCTAGAAATTGCTGGAGATATTTATCCAGGACCTGTTTGAATGTCGAGGGATCTTTTTCTTATCTGTCTTGGCATGGTGTTAAAGAATGTGGGACCAGTTGAGGTAAAATAGCTGCCTTAGTGTTGTGATGTGTCGCGAGCATGATTTTGGTAGAGGACGGATGGCACGGTGAGGGTGGGGCGGGGGGAGCAAGTCTTGATTTAGTTGATGCAAACTTCATTTGAGCAATGCTATTGGGATATTTTCCCCATCATACAAAATGCTATGGCAGTCATGGCGGTGTCGAAAGGAATAATGTTTGAGCTTCTCGAGCCGATCCCAAGAATCAAAACCTGTCATGTTGTCTTTGTGTGTGTGTGTGGATGTGTGGGTGTGTATGTGTGTGTGTGTGTGCGTTCTCTGAGGTGCTTAAATTTTTGAATTTCTCTTCGTGTAAGGAGACCACAGCTGTCAACAGTACAACTGTAGTTCAGATAAGAGCTAAGTACAAGAGGGTTATTATTATTTGCTATTTATTGTTAGTAGGAGTGACATCGATTTTGTGAGATGAGTGGTGGTGGTGGTGGTGGTGGTTTTGGTGATGGTAGTGGTGTTGGTGGTGGTGGTGATGGTGGTACATACCTCGGAGCATGAGGGCCAAGAAAATTTATGAGCGTTGAAGTGACTGAGGATGATGATTTCAGAGAGAGGCAGGTGCCTCTGTGCCGC
Organism: Octopus bimaculoides; assembly: GCF_001194135.2. NCBI lineage: Eukaryota > Metazoa > Mollusca > Cephalopoda > Octopoda > Octopodidae > Octopus > Octopus bimaculoides. The sequence goes on along the minus strand of NC_068984.1, from coordinate 131,111,656 downwards.
TGTGTTTATGTGAATCTTTTTTCTTATGTGTAGTGAACCTACTTGTGTTATTGCGGAAACAACTACTTTCCTTTTTAACACTTTTAACACTAAAAAAATAATAAATCTTTATAATTTATCTGTTTTCTATTTACTATAACAATTTTTCTTCATCTATTGACTCTTTAAGATTTTGCCGATCGTATTTTTTTATTAGTTATAGACGCCCTTATTGTAAACAATTATAACGCGGAGGTTGTTGCCGGTTTATGGTTTATATAACAGCACATCTGTTGGTAAGATGTTGCAGTGTGTTATTTAGTGAATCGTTGTCAATCGGTGACATGGGTATTTCTTTCGGACTCAGTCTACGATCACTGTGCAGCATCAAAACTTCTCCAAAAGTGAAACCATTATACTGTTGTGGGTTTTACTAGGACTTTGTAGACGGTAGGTGATTATTCTGGCACTGAAGAGGCAGGCTGATTTTGGGAATGCAGTGTTTGCTATATTCTAAGTGTGAGATAGCTACGTGGGATAGTTAGAGATTATGAAGCGATTTGTAGCGACTTCGAGGGTTTTATAATCGCGCATTGTCTAGCTAGAGAGAATAAGCTGTAAGACAGCTTTCTTACGGTGATTGTGTCTTCATGCTGTTGAAAGAGACAAGATTTTCATAACCCTACTAGAGGGTTTTCTTCAACGTCTGTCTTCGCGGAAGCAGTGAAGATTTTTATGGAGGTTTGGTATGAGTTGCATGTCGATAATGACTGAGAGAAGGTTGGGGAAGAATGAAGTGTGGTATAATTTGCATGAGAGTGAACGCTGTAGGACGTGTCTGAAAACGACTCCGGTGGTTGTTAGTGGAAAGGGGTAAGAGTTCGGAAGACATTGCTGATACCATAGTTGATAGAATTTAGGCAGCAGAGAGCACCACCAGAAAATGATATAAGGATGCGATGTAACAGGTAGTCCTAACCTAAGAAATAAGAAATGAATGAAGACCATTAGATCGACCGACTCGATTGAAGAATTGTTGACGTCACTATCTTCATTTTTACATAGTTCTTAAAAGCGTTTTCTAATATACACGCAAGTACCCCCCCCACACACACACACACACGTACATACATACATACATACATACATACTTACATACATATACACGACGGGCTTCTTTTAGTTTTCGTCTACCAAATCCACCCACAAGGCTTTGGTTGGCCCGGAGCTAGCAGAAGACACTTGCCTAAGGTGCCGCGCGGCGAGACTGAACCCAGAACCATGTGGTTGGAAGGCAATCCTCTTACCACATAGCCATGCCTGCGACTATATATATGTTCATTTATTTCCATATATCACTTGTCGTTTTCCACTTAGCAACGCCTGTATACTCCGAAAACACTTCCATCCATTCAGAGACGATAAATTGACGCTGAAGAAGATAAACTGTGACATACTCTTTAACACTCTGCCAATTTGCTAAATGTATTTGAACTGATAGATTTCATATGTATCATCATATGTTCAGGGTTGCATCCAATGCTATCTTCTTTTTCATTGCTCTTTTCTTTTTCCTTTTAGTGTTTCTGTCTTATTTTTGTCCACTTGGTGTTTGCTTGAAAGATACACTCATGTTTTATACAGGTATCGTTATTTTTCTTTTTCTTGTTTCTTTCCTTGTTTATTTATTCTTCCTTATTTCTTTCTTACTCTACTTTGATAAAGGGTTCGGCTGAAACGTCAGTCGATTTATTTTCATTTGTCCTTCAAAGGCGTACAGTTAGTTCACTGTGCACAACATTTTATGTATCTTTTTTTCTTTTGTGTGTGTTTACAATTCGTCCACTACATTTGAAAATGTTCTCTACCTGTTGTAATCGCTCCTGTCAACCAAATGTCCGTTCTTATTCCCCTCGTCCTATTTGTGTTATTTTTACCAATATGTATGTGTGTATTTATGTATATGGGTGTATTTATGTATATGTATGTTCTTGATTGGTAGAACTAAACCATTGCCCACTTAAGTGCCACCGCTTGATTCTTTGATTCCTTTTGCTGAAAATATTCCGACAAGTTCTCCAGCGTGGGGAAACTAGATATCTTGATTTATTTCTTACTGCAGTAACCCACGAGTCGTGGTTTCTACCTTTCTTTCCCTCTCCAATCATGGAAGCTCTAAAAAAAAGCCACAGGTGCGCTTCTTTCTTCTCTGACTAAAGCATAAGATATATAGATAATGGGTTTGGGTACTTTGTCGTGTCTTTGCAATAAGCTTCATTAAATCTAAAACACTCTACAACATATTCCATTCTATGTCCAGTTACCGATCTTCTTCACAGCTTCAGCAAAATCTATATTGGAATATTGTTCACTTATAAAGAAAGGTATCCTTGTCACACAGACTTTCTAAACTTCATCCAAAAGATCATTTGACTGAATGGCAATGATTCAGTTACCGCTATGCTCTAATCACTAACTCTTTTCATGCTCCATTGACATTTTGCCGATCGTATTTTCTTGTTTGTTATTTAAGCCCTCCTTGTAAACAAGTATCATGAAGACTCTTGTGGTTTATGGTTTTCATAGCAGCATATCTGTTGGACAGATGTTACAATACTTTGATGAGTGAATAATCATTAATTAGTCAGATTTTTTCGGACGCAATCTACGATGGTCTCTCTTTTCTCTTTCTAACTCGGGATCTAGTTAAATTGATTTACAAACTCATCCCCCTTTAATTTTGCTCAGATTCATTTCAATTTTGGTGTATCGATGCAACTCTGAATTTCAATCAACCAATTACTTTATCCCGTAAATTAAAGAATCTGATGTCATTTGGAATTAAAGTTGGGAAATTTGGGTGATTTTAGCCAATCAACAGACAGTGAGATATTAACAGCTTGTTAGCATGACAACCGTACGTTGTGCTGTTTCACCTGTTATATTATCTCTTCTCTCCCGTCATTCTTGCTGTGTCTTACTATCTAGCTCTGAACTAAACACCGCAGCCAGTGCTATCTTTCCAAGAAGTTAACTGTCTGGGATTTGCCAACAGTGAAGAGCATAAGGAAGAAATATTATCCTAACTATCCAACTGAATTGGCAAGCTTAATGAAAAGTAGGGATACGCTCAATTATAATATTCCAACACCACTTAAAGAAGGAATTAACAAGGAAAGTAAAAACCAAAGAAAAGCACAACACTGACAAACATTTGTTTCGACATAAACTATGAAACGATAAAACATAGTATAAAGTTAAGGGCAGCATTATTAACTCTAAAAAGTGACTACACCGTATTATATGTTATAATAACAACTCTAAGTAACATGCACTGTGGCGGAGCCAATCCATCATTCGGTTTAACACCACTGTCTGATTCTATTGGGATTTAAGCAAAGTCCACTTTGTTCCCTGTCTGAAGGTAACTCTGTGTCATGAAGGATTGCTTGACATGGTGCCACCATTTGTTACAGAGTAACAGAGGAGAGCTGCCAGCAGATACTACAGGGCTCAGCTGCAGAGTAACATCTCTGGATGTTCCCCCATTTCGTGGCAGAACTACGCATGGTGACTGACTTCAGGCGAGCTACTTACAGAGATCGAAGTAGTGGTTAACAGTGACTCGTGAGTTGTACTGTCTCCTCCCCAACCCTTTCGCAAACTAGTCTTGCGAGTCCTACAATAGCGCAACTATTCTTCTCCTAAGTAAGAAATTTCACTTACGAAACACTTTTCCAAAACCATTCACCAAAACCAAAGACAAACTATAAGATACGCAACTGACTCCTAAACACTGATCGTGACTGTTTTTGCGTAGGAAACCAAAATAAAAAGAACTAAGGTCCGACAAAATCCCAAACACATAAAGCCTAAACGAATTAGAGCACTTATACCAACACTACATAAACCCGAGAATATGGAAACTGGGGAAAATATAATACTTCTAAAGCTTCACAAAAACTAATCTGAAGTTACCCCCATTATCACTCTATGGAGTCCGTGAAAAAAAAACACACAAAGAACATACTTGGTGTCCTTGGTATCAGTAATCTACGCATTTCATTTTTAACTCACCATATGAGTTCAGAAAACCACATTCAATTATCATACAACTGAGGAATAAATCTTACACAATACTTGAGGGTGTCGACAATAACGTAAATCCTCCACATACCATACCGGCTATTATCAAGACCCAACAATCCTTTGAACATCATTGAGCCCAACCTACTTAATATATATATGTATATATATAACAAACACCTCTTTAAATATAAATAAATGTTGGCAGGCAACAAACTAGTTTCTCAGGTCACACCAACATCTATGCAGAACACAATACATCTAAGAATCTGCAATTACCTGGACTGTGTCCTGCAAGAGTACACTCTCTCCTTATCTTTGAAGTAAAGCTATATGATTTGTCCACACTTCAAGTAAACGTGGTCACTGACACACCGTGAGGTTTAGATGAATTCGCTGCACTGACAAATGCAGTGTGTTGCAAATGATTGCCTGTGACCTGATCAATGACAAAAATTCGTAGGAGTGAAAACTTCAATATTTCTGGAATTTGTCCTTCTTAAAGGAGAGAGAGAAGGAGAGAGAGAACAACTGAGAGAGAATATATAGCATGATCGAGTGAAGGAATGATGTGGAGGGATGGGTGTGGTGAGAAAGTAGGAATATAGTATGAGAATATGAGAATAGTGTGGTATGTTTTGTGAACGATGTGGGAGGGAGGAAGTGTTAGTGAAGGATAGTAAAAGTTTTTAGCAAGATCCAGGTCAGTAGAAATGGTTGGGAGGTGATGAGGACCAAATGAGGTGTGGTGGGTGATAAATGTGAAAGGCGGACAAAGGAGACCGTTGGACAAAAGAATATGTACAGAATAACACGGATGCACACACGAACAAAATAGGAAAGACGAAGAATAGGGAGTTAGCTGGTAGAGAATAGAATTCAGTACGGAGTAGTAGTCAAAAGTAAAGAATTAACAGAGAAATAAAGAAAAGAGATAAAGTTATTGTAAAGAAAAGAGAGTCGAGGAACATAAGGAGTGGTCAGAAATTGTAAAGCCAAAAATGTCAAAGCGAAGAGAGGCCACGAAATGCGGTAGTCTTTGGCACGAAATGGAGAGAAGGAAGAGGATTGAGGTAATAAAGACGTAGGAGATTAAACAAGTATATTACAATAACCACACGCATGACACATACTGACAACAGTCATAATGCACGATGGATGCACGATCTGCACATTACATATGCGATCAGGTGGTGTGTACGCTCATACACATGAACTGAGAGGGAGAGAGAGAGAGAGAGAGAGAGTGAGAGAGAGAGAGAGAGAGATAGAGAGAGA
>NC_068984.1:131104168-131105775 GCF_001194135.2 Octopus bimaculoides | reverse complement strand
AAAAGAGAGAGAAAAGAGAGAGAGAGAGAGAGAGAGAGGAAGGAGAGAAAGGGAAAAGAGAGAGAAAAGAGAGAGAGAAAAGAGAGGGAAGGAAAGAGAAACGTCTGATAACAAATGAGTCGGTGTCCAATCGGCGGCGCCAGATAGGCGGCGCCAAAACGGCTGTATCAATACATTTCATACCCGTAAGGAACGAGAGCAGAAACACGTGGAAGTACTAGGCTGGGTGCATTACGGGGTGAGAGAACGACTGACTAGAAGATAGTGTGCGTTTTTATTCTTTTTTGAAAGTTGACAGTGAAAGTTTCAGGGAAGATATGAATGGTTGCGGCGTTGAATAGCGGGAAAAGGAATTCATAAAGGAAGATTTGCTGAAGTGGCCAAGAAGCTGTATGAAAGATGAGGAGGAAGGAATTTTGGATGATGAGAGGACGCGAAGCGTGAGTGGGAAAGCATGATCGATGGAGTGAGTTCTATGAAAGGCAACGTCTAAATGTTTGGAAAACCTGCGTATAAGGCGAAAAATTGGTGCATTTGCTTCGACTAAGAAAAGAAGTCAGTATCTTTAATGCAACTGTAGTTTAATACCCGAGAAACTGTGCGAAAGGGGTGGCAGATTTGATGTGACTGAGCTATGAAAAAGAAAGTCTAGGCAGAAATGAGAATCCGTAGTTTTGCAGCAGACCGAGACAGAGTGGTAGAGGTAGACATAGAAACATTTTGTAAGTTTATAGGAGTATAAGTGTATAAGGAGTATAGCCTAGTGGCTAGAGTGTTACACTCACAACCTTGAGATAGCTGTTTCGATTTTCAGACCGGGCGGTGTGTTGTGTTCTTGAGCAAAGCGCTTCATTTCACGTTGTTCCATTTTACTAAGCTGTAAATGTATTCCAGCAAAAGCTAGGAAGTTAATCCTGCAACAGACTGGCGTCCCACTCAGAAAAGTTAAGCTTTATATATTTGTAAAGACACTGATGCCCAGAGTTTCAGGGATCTTAAGGGCGATTCTGGTGATTCGGTATCCATGTAGTCATCAATATAATGACCGTATAACTCGTGTATTGCTCGAATAAACTGGCTTCAAAGTTTGGGCTTCAACATAACTAAGAAGTTGATACAATTGGGAACAATCTCGGTGCTCATTGAAACTCCGCTCATTTGTTATAAATCAGCAGAGAAGGATGGGTTCAGTGAAGTGGAGAAGAGCAAAAACGCTGCTTTCAAGTGACTTGCAGCAGTCGGAAAACTTGTGGGTTTGAAGGGCTGTTGTCATAGGGAAAGTGGGCTATGATGGTGGACAACGTTCCTGGAAAGGAGTTTGGAGAGTTTATAAGGAATCGAAAAGGAACAAAAGAGGTGGAGGGTATGTTTGGATGAAAGAATGGCGATCAAAAAGGATATAAGTTGATCAAGATAGGCAAAGATTCGACGAGGCAGCTGGAAGCAAAGGCGCATAATAAAGTATATATGAGGTAGTGTGTTTGTGCCTGAATGTGTGAGTTATGTGTGTGTATGTGAGAGAGACAGAGAGAGGGAGAGGGTGGAGAGGGAGAGAGGGAGAGAGAGGGAGAGAGAGAGGGGGAGAGAGGGAGAGAGAGAGTGTTGTT
>NC_068984.1:131103541-131104158 GCF_001194135.2 Octopus bimaculoides | reverse complement strand
AGAGGGAGAGGGGGAGAGAGGGAGAGGGGGGAGAGAGGGAGAGAGAGGGAGAGAGAGAGGGGGAGAGAGGGAGAGAGAGAGTGTTGTTATGTTTGAGTGAATGAGAATGTGTGTGTGTATGAGTGTATGTGTGTGTGAATGTGTGTGTGAATGTGAATATGTGTGTGTGTGTGTGTGTGTGTGTATGAGTATGTGTGTTGTGGTGCGTTTGTGCATATATATAGGTGAAAGCACGACCGTGTTGCAAAGACGTAGTTAAGACATTCAGTTCGCAACCATGAGATCCTAGTTTCGATCATACGGCATGGTATTCATGGGATGCGTGGAAATCCACTGGGTGGTTTGTACTTGTAATTAAAAACTCCATCTTTGTGGTCTTCTATGCCTTCCGCATGAGGATTACACCGAAGTTAGATGCGTCTGTGGAATACTCAACCAGAGGTGCTATAATACATAAACGTGGGCAGAGCCGGATTAAGACCCATAGAGGTCGTAAACACTTAAAATATTTTGGTGTCCCTATATATATATATATATATATATATATATATATCTTTTAATCTTTTACTTGTTTCAGTCATTTGACTGCGGCCATGCTGGAGCACCGCCTTTAGTCG
>NC_068984.1:131101831-131103026 GCF_001194135.2 Octopus bimaculoides | reverse complement strand
TAGGGCAGCGGATTCGCGGTCGGAGGATCGCGGTTTCGATTCCCAGACCGGGCGTTGTGTGTGTTTATATGACTGGTGCCTCGGAGGGTAACTTTCTAGGTGCAATCCCATGGTTATTCATGACCAAAGGGGGGTCTTTACCCTTTTTATTAGTATGTTATAGTCAGGCCAGGAATCTCATCGCACGCTGATGAGACCTCTTACTGGTACCATGTTAAACTAGTATTTCCTCTTCCATGGTTGAGTGGTCGGCAACTAAACCAGCTCCACCAGTTGAGTAACCTGTCACTCTTATCTATGGCGAGCTGGCAGAATCGTTAGCACGCCGGGCGAAATGCTTAGCGGTAGTATTTTGTCTGCCGTTACGTTCTGAGTTCAAATTCCACCGAGGTCGAGTTTGCCTTTTATCCTTTCGAAGTCGATTAAATAAGTACCAGTTACGCACTGGGGTAATCGACTTAATCCATTTGCCTGTCCTTGTTTGTCCCATCTATGTTTAGCCCCCTTGTGGGCAATAAAGAAATAAGTACGTATCTATAGAAGAATATGTGAAGGACGTGTGTACCTGCATGTCCACGTGCGTGTTTAGTTGTAATCGTAGTCGTAGTGGTAGTATGTGTATGTGTGTGTGTGTGTATAGTAGAATATGTGTGTATAAGCAATGTGTGTGTATGTGTTTAGTAGCGTACTTGTGTGCGTCTGAGTATACGTTTTTGTGTGTGGGGGTTTATAGTAATTTGTGTGTGTGTGTGTGTTTATATGAGAGTATAACAGTTTGGGTCGCAGTTGTGTGGTGAAGAGTAAGAAAGAGCAAATTATGTGTATGTATGTATGTATGGTAAGTGTGTGTATGTATGTATGTATGTATGTGTGTGTGTGGTATGTGTGTATGTATGTATGTATGCATGTTTCTATGTATGTGTGTGTATGTATGTGTATATGGTAATGTGTGTATGTACGTTTGTATGCGTGCATGCATGTGTGTATATTTGCATGTAAAATGGTCGTTAGTGTTTAACCAGAAGTCAACCATGATTGAGTAAACCTATTGTCATAAGCCATTCTTGCCGTGACCATCACGCCTTTCCCAAGAATTTTGTCTGAAGGAAATTTGGTTGTTAATTAATTCTGGCAAATCTAGCGATCATGTAGGAGCTTCCTCGTGGACTCTTGCGTGTGTGTACGTGTGTGTACG
>NC_068984.1:131100406-131100740 GCF_001194135.2 Octopus bimaculoides | reverse complement strand
TATATATATATATATATATATATATATATATATATGCACAACCTTATGTAGTCAAGGTTCATGTGTTAGCGTATGTAATTTTTAAAACCACGAATGTATGTATAGACGTGTATTCGTAAACGCGTCCATATACACATACATATATGCATGCATATAATGTGTGTGCATGTGTGCATGTGTGTGTGCATGTGTGTGTGTGTGTGTGTGTGTGTACGTGCACATGCATTCACACACACCATACGCATATAAATGCCGGAGGTATATTTTTTCATGATGTTTTGTACATCTTGTTGTGTGTTGTGTGTGTGTGTATGTGTGTGTGCGTGTGCGTGTG
>NC_068984.1:131094338-131095070 GCF_001194135.2 Octopus bimaculoides | reverse complement strand
GAGTAATATGCTTTATTTAAAAGCAGCAGAAATATAACAAAAGACTGTTACTCTGAGTTTCACGTTCCCGTTCATCGGACAGTTTTGTTAGAAATGGGAAAGGAATAACAATGCAATCAAAAGTAATATAAAATTTGAAACACATAGATCTGTTTGATTGGTCGTTTCAAATAACGGTCATGGATGCGTAATGAACAAAACAAAATGAATTCAATATAGATTCATCCTATTTAAAAAAATATCGAAGAAAACCGTAAATAGAAAAATGGGCTCAAAATACATATTGTAAATAATTAATTATATTCGAATTAACACATTAAAATCTGATTGACTAGAAGGGATCGTTGTCAATCATGGCCTGAATCTCACCAACAAATTCAAAAGTTCTTTTCTCATCAGAACGATCAGAGTGAATTTTCACAGCTGCTGTACCTTCGTAATCACCATTAGACTCATCCAAGTTTTTCTGAATCCTCTGCGCTGTCCTCAGATTGACACGCAAACCCTCTGAAATGTTCGTATCGAATATTCCGGCACAAATGCCAAGCAGTACAGCATGTCGTTTTCGAATTTCTGGCAGAGTGAATTGTTTTTTCTCACAGACCGTGCCCAACTGACCCTAGTAGTCAAAAGCAAACAATGCGCATGGGCGAAATAAAAAAATATGAAATAGCAACAGTTTACTCATCACACCCTGTGTATATATATATATATATATATATATATATATAT
>NC_068984.1:131092748-131093105 GCF_001194135.2 Octopus bimaculoides | reverse complement strand
CACACACACACACACACACACACACACACATATGCATACATAATTCAAACTATGAGTATATGTGTATCTTTATTTAGCAGCTGCAACGAAGTGACTCGGGGTCGATAGTTTTCTACATTGGCACTTTTCAAGCTAGTTTGACACACACACACACACACACCGCGCACAAATTCATTTACACAAGTATTTACCTATTCACATATGTATATGCATGTTTACATATATTCACGTGAACGTCTATGTACACAAGCCCACGCGTATACAATAGATACATACAGATATATCTGTTTACTCCAGCCTATTTCCTTTCCTCCTCATTCTCTCTCTCTCTCTCTCTCTCTCTCTCTCTCTCTCTCT
>NC_068984.1:131091149-131092738 GCF_001194135.2 Octopus bimaculoides | reverse complement strand
TCTCTCTCTCTCTCTCTCTCTCTCTCTCTCTCTCTCTCAATCCCCCTCTCTCTCATACTATCACTATTTTTCCTTTTATAACACTTTTTCCATATCACCCTTTCACTCACACTACGACCCAGCATCGCTCACACTGCAACAATGCAGTCTCTTTTAACCACACACTTTCCTCCACTTCCCTTCTCTCTTTCCTCCTCTTACCCTGTTCACTGCACTTCTCTCGCAATACCAAGGTGCACCTCTCTCCCCGATTCACTCTCACTGCATTTCTCTCTTAATGCCACCATGCACCTCTCACTCTCACACTCTTTTACTGCACCTCTCAATTTTGCTCTCTTTTACTGCACTTCCATCTTATTAGCACATCACTCCTGTTTTTCACTGCATTTCTCTCTCAGAACCAAAATGCATCTCTCTCATTTCACTGCACTTCTCTTGCAGTACCATGCTGCATCTCTCTCTCTCTTTCAATCTCTTTCACTGCACTTCTCTCTCAGGATCAAACTGCATTTCTCTCTTTAACTGCACATCTCTCTCTCTCTCTCTTTCATTGCACTTTTGCCACAATACCTCACAGCGTCTCTCTCTTTCAATCTCTTTCACTGCACATCTCTCTCAGAACCAAACTGCATCTCTCTCTTTCACTGCACATCTCTCCCTTTCACTGCACATTTCTCACAATAACAAACTGCACCTCTCTCTTTCATTCTCTCTCGCTGCACTTCTTCTCTCTTCGTAGCACTGAGCACAACCCACTTTTGCTCATTTTTTTACTGCATTTTTATCTCATCACCACACTGCATCATTTCTCTTTGAACTTGTCTCTCACAGCACCAGACTGCATTGCTTTTACTGCACTTCTCTCTCGGCTCCAAATTGCATCTGTCCCATTCTGCTCTCGTTTGCATTTCTCGCACCCACCACCACCACACACCTCTTCCTTTGCACTCTCTCTTTCCACGCAGCACTATCTCAGGAGCACACTGCATGCATTTTACACACACAAACACACACGCACACACTCACATGCACGCATATTCACGCTAAAATGCACAAGCATACATACACAAATGCACGCACACACACACGCACACACACACACACACACATTTCTTCCCTTCTCTCAGTTAACACCAGACACTTTTCCCCTCTCACTACCACAAAGCACCTCCACCTGTAGCTGCACCTCTCACTGCAACTTTCCTCCCGCCTTCTTACCACGCCTCTCTCCACTCTAAGTACCACACTGCATGCTCTCAAACACACACACAAACCATATATATACATATATATATATAAACACAGATACACAACCACACACACATACAGTTACATATATAAACTCATACACACACATGCACAACCATGTATACATATATATATATATATATATATATATATATATATATATATTCTCTATGTGGCTTGCTTGTTTGTTGTACCTTGTTTATCATTTTGTCCATGTTCTTTTGCAACGTCCTGTACCCAGATATGTATCTATATGTACATGTAGATGAAGGTATGTACATACATGTACATATATATGCATATACTCATATATTGTTTGTACACACACACACACACACACA
>NC_068984.1:131088333-131091110 GCF_001194135.2 Octopus bimaculoides | reverse complement strand
ATATAAATAAACACACGCACACAACACACGCACACAACACATGCACACAACACACGCACACACACAAACGCACACACACAAACGCACACACACAAACGCACACACACAAACGCACACACACAAACGCACACACACGCCTGCGCACACACACAAACACATATCTTAGTCCATCTGTCCTTGTGGCTGCAGCTTAAGCTTTCATTGGCAGTATCTCACGCTGCACACTTATTCACCCTTCCCTTTTCTATCTCTCTCACACACACACACACATACACACATACACACACACACGCATACACGCACGTACACACCCGTACACAGAGGCTGCTTCGCTTTCATATACTCCTCCTCCCTCCCCACATTGCACCTCTCTCTCTCGCCCATGCGCTCTCGCCGCCACGCGGCACATATATGCCCACCTTTTCTCTCAACTGTTAGCAGTGAGCTGCAAGCTGGAGAAATAAAGAAAAAGGAGAAATTGCAAGTTGGCTCATTAAAGTACATGTGACATAAAATCACACACACACACACACACACACACTGAGGCACACACACTCATACTCATGTACACACATACACACACACTGACGTACGCACGAACACACACACACACACATTGACGTACACACACGCGCGCAGCTTGTTATGTAGGACGACATTATAACACTGCAACTGTGTTTATTGTCGTAGCATCACCCAACACTTGAAGCAGCTTGCAACTGTGGCCATAGAGGATGTGTGTGTGCGTGCGTGTGTGCGTGTGTGCGTGTGTGCGTGTGTGCGTGTGTGTGTGTGTGTATGAGAGGGAGAGAGAGAGGGAGAGAGAGATAGAGAGAGATAGAGAGTGAGAGGAATATGAGAGAATGGGTGTGAGAGAAACAGAGTGTGGAGGAAGGAAGTTTGCGTGTGTGCGTTTAAGTGCGATAGATCTGTACGTGAGTGTGTGTGTGTGTGTGTAAGAGAGAAGAGAGAGAGAGGGGGGAGAGGGAGAGGGGAGAAAAGAAAGAGAAAATGAAAGAGTGAGTGTGTGTGTGTGTGTGTGCGTGTGTGCGAAAGAATATGAGTGAAAAGAGTAAAAGAGAAAGTTAAAGAAAGGGAGTGTATGAGTGTGTGTTTGTGTGTGTGTGTGCGTATATGTGTATGTGTGCGTATAAGTGAGGAATGTGCGTGTATGAGAAAATGAGTGCGTGCTTGTGTGAGAGAGAGAGAGAGAGGAGAATGTGTGTGTATGTGTGTGTGTGAGAGAGAGAGAGAGTGAGAGAGCATGTGTGAAAGAGAGAAAGAAAAAGCGAGTATATGTAAACGTTAGAGAAAGTGTGTGTATGTGTGTGAAAGAGGGAACGAGAGTGCATGTGTGAGTATGTGTTTGTGTGTGTGTGTTTGTATGCGAGCGTGTGTGTGTGTGCGTGCATGTCCTGTGCGTGTGTGATTGAATGAGAAAGAAAAAAAAAGAGACATTTTATTTGATTGTCAACTCTATAATATGACAAAACTATAAACACAAACTGAAAGAATGCCAAACAATCAAGCAGATACGTTCTTTGACTCTCAGCTAGAAAAGTCTTCTAAGGACGTTCGTTGCTTTTATTTTGGTGGGGTGGCGAGGGTGAAGGTTGGGATGGGGGGGAGCTTATTTTTGTTCTGCGTTTTTAAAATTTATTTTATTATTATTATTATTAATATCAATAGAAATATAAACGATACAATGTGCAAGATATATTTATACAGGTGCAGGAGTGGCTATGTGGTAAGTAGTTTGCTTACCAGCCACATGGTTCTGGGTTCAGTCCCACTACGTGGCACCTTGGGCAAGTGTCTTCTACTATAGCCTCGGGCCGACCAAAGCCTTGTGAGTGGATTTGGTAGACGGAAACTGAAAGAAGCTCGTCGTATATATGTATGTATATACATATGTGTGTCCGTCTGTGTTTGTCCCCACTAACATCGCTTGACAACCGATGTTGGTGTGTTTACGTCCCCGTAACTTAGCGGTTCGGCAAAACAGACCGATAGAATAAGTACTAGGCTCACAAAGAATAAGTCCTGGGGTCGATTTGCTCGACTAAAAGGCGGTGCTCCAGCATGGCCGCAGTCAAATGACTGAAACAAGTAAAAGAGTAAAAGAGTATACGTGGTGAAGGGGGCGTGGCCTAGTGATTAGAGTGTTGCACTAACGATCGCTCGGTCGCGGGTTCGATTTCGGGAATGAGTGACGCGTTGTATTCTTGAGCAAGATACTTCATTCCATGTTACTCCAGTCTGCTCAGGCCGTAAATGGGTAACCATGCGACGGACGGACTAGCCTTCCGATCAAGGGTGGAGGATGTTGTGGCTGTTCGCCTAACCAGCAAGATGGCATCATTCGTAAGCTAAAACGATGCAAAGCGCACTGTGACTAGCGATGTATGTATAACAACATCCGATAATCTGGTCAATCACGTATAATATGTGTATGTGTGTGTGTGTGTGTGTGTGTGTGTATGTATGTATTCCTCCATGGTACAAATTTAATTTGTGTATACAAATTTAATTTGTGGTCCATGGGAAGAGCCATTTTAACGATGCGTCCTGCCCTAACTCTTCGAAACGCCTGTGTTAAAATGGGGGCAGCTGATGAAGGAAAATGTTCTCTATGTGGCCTGTGTGTTTTCTGTACTCTGGTTATTATTTTTTTGTCTACGTTTTGTTTGCAATGTCTTGTTCCCAGATAAGCACCTATATATACAGGTAGATGTAGGTATGCACATACTTGTACATATATATGCATATACTCATTT
>NC_068984.1:131086729-131088322 GCF_001194135.2 Octopus bimaculoides | reverse complement strand
TATATATATGCGTATATAATATTCTCCAGAACATGATTTTTATTTGTGGTTGGGTCGTTGAAGATCTCTTTCTAGCATATCGGATGTCCACTTAGTGGTCATCCCTTCTTATACGCATATAATACAATTTTTCTGAATTTTCAGATGTTTTATATGCTAGGCCACTTGGTTTTAAATTGATGTTAATTGAATTAATATTCAAATATATATATATACATATATATATAGGCGTAGGAGTGGCTGTGTGGTAAGTAGCTTATATATATGTATTAGAAAGAAAGAATGAAAAGGTAAAACATGTGGTATCTCTTTAGAACATAGAATGTATAATTCAAACATAATAGTAGAGTTGTTGGACTAAAAGGTACCATATAAATAAAGGAGTAAAAAGTTGTGTATAAAGTCCACTGAAGTGGATAGAAACGAACCCAGAATTTGCCTAAAGGATAGAATACAGTGAGTTTGCTTACCTCAAATAGTTCTAGGTGCTCATTACAACTCGATGCGGTTATCCTTAACCTGGATCATAACTAAGTGATTGAACGGTACCTGCCTGGAGATTGCATCCCCATTTATTCACAGTACACACCCACCCAAACACACACACACACACCTACGTATGCATGCATGCATGCATGTATGTATGTATGTATGTATGTATGTATGTATGTATCGTTGCTATTACGCGAAAGTGTCGTAAGTCCAAAACGTTTTTTCAGAAAACGATGAAATAGTTTTACCTTTACATAGCAAAACCGTTCAACTACATTTCGACAGTTTTCAATATCTTGGCATTTGAAGCAGCTGGAGATACGTATTTTGACCAAAAAAATCGGTTATTGCAAGCAAAAATAAATATTGCAAACAAAACGTATTTGGCCAAATTTGGACATACTGCAGTTCAACATAATAGCAACGGTATGTCTGTGAGCTTGCTTTGTTCTGTAGTCTGTGTTGTTCGCCGAAGTACCAGTTTCTCTTAGAATTTTTCCTATTACTTTCAGTGTAGTAAGATTCAATAATAATTTTGCTTTGTCAGCATGTACTGTAAGTATCTTGAGGAATTCATTCATATCTATGGTACTTGGCTGATCTGTTCCAGTTTTTACCAATATATTTGCTTTAAATTTGCATGTACCAGTCGTCAATGATACCAATATTTCTTTTTTCTTTCTTTTGATCTGGCAAATTTAATCTACTTTATTTTCAAAGGTTTGAGTAATGTTACATTACATGGTTTCATACTATACTCCAGTACATACCAAAATATTATATTTAAATGTAGAGAAACATAGATTTCCACTCACTCCTACAAACCCAATATAAAATATCTTTCGATAAATGTATGCTGAAACAAAAAAATTTTTTCCACAATATAGCCTTGTAAAATATTATATATAGTACAGTTCTATATTTAAGAGATGAGGAATTATTTACATTATTTACATTATCTACATTTGACGGATATTCGTCCTCATCTAATAGCCAATATATACATGGAATACTTCGAGAATTTGGCTTTAGGATCAACACCACTAAAACCAACCCTATGGCTGCGATACGTTGATGACACCTTTATTCTCTGGCCCCACC
>NC_068984.1:131085599-131086341 GCF_001194135.2 Octopus bimaculoides | reverse complement strand
AAGCAGCACATATGCTAGGACACAACAACCTCCTAAGCAGACCGAGTGCAGATATGAATAGCATATGGGAACTGGTATTGAGGAAGGATAGAAAAATAATAGTGGTTAAGAGCGCGAGTTACTAACCCCAAGGTTCCGAGTTCGATTCACGGCAGCGACCTGATTAATAATAATAATAATAATATAATAATAATAATAATAATATAATAATAATAATAATAGTAACATCGATAGGAATGAGAACCCAGGTTCGAAATTTCCCCAAGACACCTGACGAAGGCTGGAGGGTATATCAGCCGAAACGTTGTGTTAACAACAAACAAGATGAGGACGAATATCCGTCAAATGTAGATAATGTAAATTATATATAGTGTTCCAAAAATTTAACTGAATCACAACAAACGGAGAAATCACGTACAAGATGTTGCTAATTTCGTATCAGTCATCGTCCAAATGATCTTAACAAACTGAGCCTTTAACGATGATATTGTTCACTTTTGGTGACGCCAGTGGCAGGAATCCACTGGGAATAGTGAATGAATGTATAGGACAATGACGAAGACACACATGACAAAATGTAGATTTACAAAGAAAAAAAAATTATATACAAACAAATTAAGGCTTTGCGGCTCTGAGAGAGACAAGTATGAAGTGACGCAAAGGAAAATGTTCTGCAGGACTGAAAACGAGAAAAGGACAGATGGAAAGTCATAACAAAAGGTGAAAAAAAACAAGCCGGGTA
>NC_068984.1:131083718-131084563 GCF_001194135.2 Octopus bimaculoides | reverse complement strand
GCCCTGTTTATATATCTTTTACATAAATTACACCCCACCCCACATATACATATATATATCAATAGACAGACAGACAGACAGACAGACAGACAGATAGATAGATAGATAGATAGATAGATAGATAGATAGATAGATAGATAGATAGATAGGTAGATAGATAGGTAGGTACTCCTATGTGTAATGTGTGTAATTATGTGAATGTTTATATGCGTAGTATCGAAACAGAAGTTGCAACAGTTGGTAGTACTCCTCTGTAGACGGTTGCTTTCATATTCCGAATCTGCAAGTTGTTTGCACCTGGCAAATTCTTACACACACACACACACACACACACACACACACAAACACACACACACGGTGTTAAACACGTACACAGAATCATAGAAATATACACATTCAAATATAAACGCACACACATACAAAAACTCAATATACACACAAAGCAAAGGAAAACAATATAGGCATACACATACACACACATGTTCAGTACAGGAACGTACATGGTAATACTCGTGCATCCATACTAATGCATATATTCCGATGTAAGAGAATCTAGATGTTATTCGTCAGTTGATATATTATCTGCAACTATCAAATGCACATGCTGCACTTGTTCACACTTGACAGCATTGCAGGCATTCAATAGTTTAGAATGTACCTAAACATAAACATACAGGTATGTATGTATGTATGCTTGTATGTATGTATGTATGTATGTATGTTTACATAAATGTGCGCAAGCAAGTGTGTGTGAATACATATACATACATACTTACATACATACATACATACATACATACATATATAAGTACGTACATATATACATACTTACATATATACATATA
>NC_068984.1:131079986-131082827 GCF_001194135.2 Octopus bimaculoides | reverse complement strand
GAGGGATAGATAAATAGAAATAAATGCATACAGACGTATACAGCTACATACCCATGTATATATATATATATATATATATACATGCATGCATACATACATACATACATACATACATGCATATGATGGAACTTCCTTCGATTTCAATGTTGAGCGTTCAGTTGGTGGATCAGCTGAGCTACTTATTCGTTAATTCAACGTCCAACGGGCTGAGTATTCCATAGATGATATTCTGTATAAAGACATCAATGTCTTACTTATAATGATGACTAAAATCTATAGATATATTCCGTGCTACAATATAGCATTGAAACAAAACACTATTAAGATACCTGTAATTTACTAAACATAGGCGCAGGGGTGGCTGTGTGGTAAGTAGCTTACTTACCAACCACATGGCTCCGGGTTCAGTCCCACTGCATGGCACTTTGGGAAAGCGTCTTCTACTATAGCCTCGGGCCGACCAAAGCCTTGTGAGTGGATGTGGTAGACGGAAACTGAAAGAAGCCCGTCGTATAAATGTGTGTGCGTGCGCGCGCGCGTGTGCGTGTGTGTGTGTGTGTGCGTGTGCGAGTGTGTGTGTGTATGTTTGTGTGTCTGTGTTTGTAACCAAACCATCGCTTGACAACCGATGTGGGTGTGTTTACGTCCCAATAACTAAGCGGTTCGGCAAAAGACACTGATAGGGTACGTACTAGACTTACAATGAATAAGTCCCGGAGTTGATTTGTTTGAATAAAGGCGGTACTCCAGCATAGCCACAGTTTGAAACAAATAGAAGAATAAACGAATAAACTAGCTGTAAATAATTCGTTATATTATGCAAATTAGCCTCTCCGATGTAATCTTTGGTTATAGTAGGATTTATAATCGTGTCTCTGAGAGCATTTAAAAGACGGTACACGGCTGCTGGTGAAAATTCTAAATCAAGATTGTCACAAGTTTCACTGGCACTCAGTCGATTACGACAATGAGTGTCCCACTTGATCCGAAATTAACGTGCAAGTGACTGAGCACTCCTCAGACACGCGTAGCTTTAAGTAGTTCTCAGAGAGATTCGGCGCGACATTGAATGCGACAAGGTTGGACCTGTGAAATACAGTTACAAATTAGTTTTGCTTTCTGAGAGGACTGGAGCAACAGGAAATAAAAATAAAGTGTCTCGCTCAAGCATATAACACGCCGCCGGATATCGAACTAGGTTACATGCCTTCGTCGAAGAATAGATAGGAAGTAGATATTGTGTACTCAGTGTGAACGTGACGGCTGTTTTGTTACGGAGTGGGGTAGCGCTAAGCAGTGATAAGTGAAACTACAATGTTATTATCAATCTGAATATGCTTGATGCACGTTTGAACTGGGGAACAAGCTACTCACTGCGTTTTGTCATGGAGAATATATCTCGCTTGTTGAATAATGGTGTGTATACAACTAGACCAGCTCGCAGCGACATCTACCTAGACTGTGAGATGCTAGTATTTCGGAGTAGTTATCTCCTCATCGGTCACAGACACTAGGCAGACGACACTACGAGCTGAATTAAGACATTACCTCTCTTATGCTTTTCCAATCACCGTACGATGACTGATAGCGTTATAGGGCGGCTCACCGTAAATAAATTACGGAGGGGGAACGCTAAGCAGTGATAAGTAAAATTGCAATGTTATTATCTGCCCAAATATGCTTAATGCACGTTCGAACTGGGAACAAGCTACTCACTGCGTTTTGTCACGGAGAATATATCTCGCTTGTTGAATAATGGTTTGTACACAACTAGTTCAGCTCGCAGCGACATCTACCTAGACTGTGAGATGCTAGCATTTCGGAGTAGTTATCTCCTCAACACAGTGAGTAGCTTGTTCCCAAGTTCGAACGTGCATTAATCATATTCAGACTGATGATAACATTGCGGCTGCTTTATTGTTTCTAGCAGACTGACAGAGGACCACAAAATTGGATGTGAAAGAGACACAGGAGCAGTTAGTTTTAGATAGTTTACTAGATGTACCTGACAGTTTCTTATTTCTTTACTGCTCACAAGGGGCTAAACACAGAGGGGACAAACAAGGACAGACAAACGGATTAAGTCGATTATATCGACCCCAGTGCGTAACTGGTACTTATTTAATCGATTCCGAAAGGATGAAAGGCAAAGTCAACCTCGGCGGAATTTGAACTCAATACGTAGCGTCAGACGAAATTCCGCTAAAGCATTTCGCCCGGCGTGCTAACGTTTCTGCCAGCTCGCCGCCTGGCAGTTTCTGTTACCGAAGTATGTGTGTAAGTGTGAAGCAGTGAATACTTCGATCATAAAATGTTTGATGATCACTGGTGGGCCGGTTTAGAGTGGGGCGGATTTCAAAGGTTGCTTGTGTTATGTTGGCCTGTATAAGAAGTTGTGCACGAGTGAGTTGAAAGGCTGGTTGGGTAGGTACAACAATCGACCTTCTTGACACTGATGGTCCGAAACCTCTTATAATCCGCATTAATTTACGAGCAGGAACCCCAAATTCCTGCAGTCGCCAGTTATGTACCTGGCAATTTGTATCGTTTAAACTATTATACAGTCATCTGTATTTCATTTAATTCTTTTATCTTTTACGTGTTTCAGTATTTAGATTGCGGCCATGCTGGGGCATCGCCTTGAAGAATTTCAATCGAGACTCGACCCCAGGACTTGTTACTTTTCTCTGAAGCCTGGTACTTATTCTACCTTTTGCTAAGTTACGGGGACACTGGTTGTCAAGCGGTGATGAGTGACGAATACGCACACACAAACACAAACACACGCATAATACATACATACATACATACACAATCAAGTATATATATATATATATATAT
>NC_068984.1:131078823-131079887 GCF_001194135.2 Octopus bimaculoides | reverse complement strand
CTACATATATATATATATATTTATTTATTTATTTATGGGTTTCAGCCAAGTGGCTGTGGTCATGCTGGAGCACCACCGTGACTTTCCGTTTTTATGCTGTGCTCTCTTCACGTTCCTTGCATGGCTCTTCTCCTGCACCTGATATAGTCCAATCAAGAGTTTTGATGGCACATCTGGTGTATAAGAGAATTTGACATCGCTGCCCTAAACTGTGTCTCATTTCGAGCCATTGGTTCGTCTGGTATCGTGGAGAGGAAAGCGTCGAGTTTGGTGTTGAAGACCTCTATATCCATGTCTTGCAGGTCTCTCAAATGTTTTGGCAGGGCATTAAAGAGCTGAGGTCCTCTGATCCGAGGCTGTTGCAGTACCTTGTTCTTATACGACGGGGTTTTTGTTCAGATTTCGTCTGTCAATGCTGCACCATTTGATGTGTGCAGTGCAGCGCTGGTATGTACACTAACTTTACGCACTTTCGCGCGTGGGAATACACACATAATGATACACAAAAACACGCGCATACATACACACGCACATACATACACACACACAGTCACGCATATCCAAGTACACGCAAACATGCGTGAGCACATGGGCGCGCGCACGCACACACACACACACACACACACGCACAAACATATATCGTGCACGCAACAAGCACTTAGACGTTTTTATTTACTCCCCGTTGTTACTCACCAATCTGTGTTATTTCCTTAAGCGAAGACACACCCTATATTTATATGAATATATGCATACAAATACATATGCAGAAACTTGTGTGTGTGTGTGTGTGTGTGTGTGTGTGTGTAGATGTATGTTTGTAAAAGCCGTTCTTCACGCAAGCATTCGTGTATATTTACACGCACTATATATAATATACTTACATACATACATACTTACGTATGTGCGTACGTATGCACATGCATGTATATAATATATATATAGAAAGAGAGAGGGAGTTTAATATACACAATATACATATATGCATATGCATATATATGTATATGTCTATGTATGTATGTATGTATATATGTACGTATGTATATATATATATATATATATATATA
>NC_068984.1:131077307-131078813 GCF_001194135.2 Octopus bimaculoides | reverse complement strand
ATATATATATATATATATATATATATATATATATATATGCGTGTGTGCATTGTATATAATATGCATGTATTTACACATGCACATACACATACCCACACGTTAGTCACGTCTCATATTTCTATGACAATTCAAATGAATTTCGCCCTTGCTGTCACTGCTTTTATTTCTCTTGTAATCGTTTGGGCTACTCTTGTTGCTGTAACTGCCGCTCTTGTAATTGTTGGTGGTATTAGCGTTGCTGTAACATAGGTAAAATAACACCTCCTCTTGGTGAGGTGAAGTGGGTGAAATACCTCTTTCATTATATGCTATTTTATATATATAGCTTATTTCCTCTCCTGCTTTTAAGAAAATCCAGCGTCACTTAACTATTTCGTATTACCTCAGCAAGGGATCTCTCTCCGAACTCGCTTTCTTTAATTTTACTGCCCCATCTCTCTATCTAGTCATTACCTACACACACACACACACACACACACACACACACATGTGCGCACACACGCAGACGCATACCACAGTTATACAAGCATACACGTTCGCAAAAGCAATAAAACATACAAATATGAAAAATCTATTCACATAGGTGTGTTTCTATGTATGTGTGAGTCTAAATGTGTGTATTTTTAAGCACACGTAAATACACACCTATTTATATGCGTATGGATATGTAAGCGCGTATACATATAAATATGTGTGCATGTGTGTGTGTGTATATATATATATATATATATATATATATACACACGCACATGCATATATATCTGTATATATGTGTGCATATATGTTTGTATCTCTCTCTCTTTCTTTCACATATGTATACATGTATGTGATGTAATCAAGTATTATCTTTACAGCTGTTTCGGATAATCAATAATTGGTGACGTAACTACGCTTATTATGAATTATAGTCCGTACACACACATCATTATTGAACGTCATTACATACGTAATACACACACACACACACGCACACACACACGGACACGCACGCACGCACACGCACGCACACGCACACACACAATAAGCTTATAAGTTTTCCGTTGAAATCATAATCTTATGTCTAGGAATATTGGTGCTTATTAGTGACTTTTGTTCACTTTAGTGACGTATATATATTTCTGCCTTTAGGTTGTAAAATTGCGAAATAGCCACCCATATCATTTATAATTTTCACTTTTACCGTTTATGAAATCAGCGCATGATTTCAACGGAAATCTTATAAGCTGACAAGGCGAGATGAGTTTTACCCATGGCGCGGTGAGAGCCACCGATAAGCATCAATCTGCGACCGTAGGGAGTTTTATCCTCCCTGTCAGCTCATTAAGATAGTGATTCTGCAGCTATTGAGTTGTTTTGACTCTTATTTCTAGCAATACCGGTGCTGATTAGTGCCCTTTGTTCACTTTAGTGACGTATATATTTCTGCCTTTAGGTTGTGAAATTGCGAATTAGCCACCCATATTATATATTATGCTATATTATATATATGTATATATATATATATAT
>NC_068984.1:131074039-131075829 GCF_001194135.2 Octopus bimaculoides | reverse complement strand
CTGGTCATTCCTCTTATTCTTGTATGTAATAATTTTAATCTTTTAATCTTCGGATTTTTTAATATGCTAGACCACTGGTTTTAATTGATCAATATCAATTTCTACCCTCATTAATAAATTTTTATATATATATATATATATATATATATATATACACACACACACATGCATTCACACACGCGCGCGCGCGCACACACACATTGTGTTATTGTGTTACATCAAAAGTTTTGCAATGTTTTTTTTTTTTTGGTAATTTATTTGTTTTATTCGTCAAGTTACAACAAAAGCAGCCTAGCATTCAGAGAAGAGGCCATTGTGTTGCGCCATCTGAAGCCATCTTTCTGCCAGTTTTTTTATTTATTTATATATTATTCTACGCCGATACCACTTCTTGCCCTTCGAAAAAAACTCCTCCACAGAAGTTTCTACTTTCTTTTGGTTGATGAAGCGTTGCGAGCGCAGAAAGTGACCCATGGATCGGAACAAGTAATTATCCGAATGAGTTAGATCCGGATTATATCTAGGGTATGACATCAGTTCGATTCCCTCAAGTTCCTGGAAGTCGAAATAATCAACTTACCCCTCCCCAAATTTCAGGCCTTGTGCCTACAGTAGAAAGGATTATTGTTATTATTATTAGTTATTATCATTATTATTATTATTATTACTATTATTATTATTGTTGTTGTTGTTGTACTTGGGGATGGTCATATTGCCAGTTTAGTCAATAAAAACACACGCACTGTATATTTGTATACAAAATGGCTGATAGTTAGCAAGGTGAGACACACATAAGAAAGAAGAAAGCAAAGGACCACTGATGAGGTCACAGAAGTGTGACGAAAGAACTCAGGCCGAAATAGGATTAATGTAATATTTTGTAATATAAAGCTGAAGCAAATTAACACCAAATATACAGTGCGTGTGTTTTTATTGGCTAAACTGGCAATATGACCATCCCCAAGTACAACAACATCTGTTTCAACACACGATTTCACATCAAAAATCTTGCAAAACAAATATATAAACGGAATTATTATTATTATCATTATTATTATTGCATCATATCAGTTTGTATTATATCACATACTGTATTCTACATACAGCTACCGCTGTGAGATAAGTCTCTCATCAGCTGATGACTGGCCTCTACAATGTTTCCAATATCTACACAGCTTAGCAGCCCCTTCCGTGGTGCCAAGAAACACTGATGCTATCACAGAATGTCCTTTCTTTCTGGTTCCAAACTACATCTTACCACAATTTTTGATTCCGTCCTTTTATCGATGCAATCGTTACATCTATGAAGAGTAACTACAAAGCCCTAAGCAAGCATCCACTCTTTCGTTATACCATCGATTTACTGAGGGTTTGTACTTCATTCTTAGTTTAGGTCTTTTTTTATTACACATATCTATTCTATATCTATTTGTTCCTCTGCTGACCTTTGCTGCGCGAGAATTACTTTTCTTCACGTCTATCCTTCCGAATTGCTATGCAAGCCTTCTAGGACAAGGACACTGTAGATCTCGTTACAAAGCCACGACATTCCATCTCGTCTGAAAATATCATATACTATAATTAGCATATTTCACACGTTGCTCTAACCCTTCATTTGTTTGATTTCCACCTTTTCAGGTGCTTACAATATGTTAAAATACATACCCAAGTATATGTGTGTGGATGTATGTACAGACATAGTCATATATATATGTGTTTGTGCATGTGTATGCATATATATACATATATATATATATATATATATATATATATATATATATATATATATA
>NC_068984.1:131072646-131073332 GCF_001194135.2 Octopus bimaculoides | reverse complement strand
GCATTACTTGAAGAAAATCCTGCACTATCAGTTGAAGAATTGGAAATAAAGCTTAGTTCAAACCATACAACTGTTCATCGTAATCTTCAACAACTTGGACAGGTTCCTAAACTTGGAAAATGGGTGCCTCATGAATTGTCCGAAAGCAACTGCAAATCCTGAGTTGACATCTGGTCTTCTCTCCATTCTCGCGAACTCATTTCACCCTTTTTGGATAGACTTGTGACTGGTGACGAAAAATGGATCTTCTGTCGAAATGTTAAACGTCGTAAACAGTGGCTTAGTAAAAGGGAAAAAGCTCAACCACAACCGAGAAGGGATCTTCATGGGAAAAGGTTCTTCTCTCTATGTAGTGGGATTGCAAAGGAGTAATTCACTTTGAACTGTTACCACCTAATGCAACAATCAATGCTCAAGTCTTCTCTCAGCAATTAGAGTGTTTGAACCAAGCTTTAAAGAAAAAAAGACCCGCTGTAGTGAATCGAAAAGGAGTGATGTTTCATCAGGACAATGCGCGACCCCACACTGGAAAGATCACATCACAGAAGATCGAAGAGCTTGGTTGGGAAAAAATTCCTCATCCACTTTATTCTCCCGACCTTGCTCCTTCAGACTACCATTTGTTTCGTAGTATACAGAACCATTTGGGGGACATATATATATATATATATATATATATATATATA
>NC_068984.1:131070379-131072099 GCF_001194135.2 Octopus bimaculoides | reverse complement strand
TATATATATATATATATATATATATATATATATATGTATATATATATATAAACATTATATATTTATGTATTATATACATATATATATATACATATATACACATATTACACAGGATATGTGCATGTGTGTGTGTATGTGTGTGTGTGTGCGTGTGTGCGTAGTCCTCATTCTCTCTATATATAAAAGTCTACGTATATATCAACATTATAGACACATTTTCTCAATTTTTATTTTATCATATTATATCATTTTACAATATGTATATATGTATATTATATATATATATATATATATGTGTGTGTGTGTGTGTGTGTGTGTGTGTGTGTGTGTGTGTGTGTGTGTGTGTGTGTGTGTGTGTGTGTGTGTGTGCACACATACATACATGCATACAAATATGCATATACACATACGTTCATGCATGCATGCAAATATACATTCGTACACACATCCAGAAAACCATCTGCTATAAATCCAAGTTACACTTTAAAAAGTTCCAAAGTCGAGTAATAACTATCATTCATTCTCACATCGTTATTAAAATTCTTCAACTTCCCAAACTTCCCTGACTCACCCTGATAATATTGCGACTCCTACAAACTCATTTCTAATCTTAATAATCTCTGAATTCCAGTGAATTAAGTTTTGTTTCCTTGTTTCCCTGCCTTTTCAATCTACTCGTAAATGCGTACACTTCGTGTTATTTGCAACTTGTCATATAGAAATTGAAGCATGATAAAAACGTAGACACCTAGACACACACACACACACACACATATACACACACACATATACACACAAACAAACAAACACACACACGCACGCACAAATATGCATACATATACATATACACATAAACGCCCACATATATAAATTGTTTTGTCATTCCCCTCTCACCTCTTTCACACTTTGTGCATATATACATACGTGTGTATGTTTGAGTGAGTGTGTGCGTGTGTGTGTGTCTGTGTGTAATATACATATATACATACATGCATATATACACACACACAGATACACACATATATAATGTATATACTTAACACGCTCATAGAAAGTGAGATACACACATGTACTTACATGTTGCATGTATATAAATAGTTATATATATACATATATATATAGATAGATAGATCGATAGATAGATAGATAGATAGATAGATAGATAGATAGATAGATAGATAGATGCGTATGCATATATAGGGAGAGATGACTTGTACAGATACGCACATACACACATAAATATACACACATACATACACACACATACATAAATACAGATGCACGCACGCACACACACACACACACACACACATACACATACACACACTTATTTAATTTACAGTTGTGGCCGCCCTCGCGCCTGCGAGAGTATATCCGTGTATATTACTATGTATGTATGTATGCATGTATGTATGTATGTATGTATGTACGTATGGATTGCGTGTGTGTGTATATATGTGTGTGTATATATGTGTGTGTGTATGCTATTCACTTTCGTATATAACAAGTTACAAATTACATATTTGTACTTGTAAATAGCTATGTCATGTGTGTGTATGTTTTTCTGTTTTTGTGCGTGTGATATTTGTGTATATATTTCCCCCGTGTGTCTATTTATCAGAGCATGGTTTCTAGGTTGTGGGTATTATGTGGTGGGACGTGGTGGGGTGGGGGTGGGGGTGAGGATTTTTGTATTTGTTACATAGCAACATTGTGTAAG
>NC_068984.1:131067938-131068780 GCF_001194135.2 Octopus bimaculoides | reverse complement strand
TATATGTATGTATGTATGTATGTATGTATGTATGTGTGTGTGTGTGTATCTAATGGTGCGAAACTGAATATTACCAATTGGTCGATAACTGATGAAGAATTACCCACCTTCTGTTTGTCTCTCGTTCGTTTTTACATTCAGTCCATGTTGTCGTTTGTTTATTTACCATACATTTTTCATTTATTGTGTGTGTGTGTGTTTTAGGGGAGAGTGGGCCAAGGAAAGAAAGAGGCACTCAGTACATTATATTATTATTTAAAAGAGTTTGATTCGGTCTCAATTAACTTAAAGTTTTGTAGGTTTCTGTATGGAACGTACAAATCTTTAAGTTGCACAGGGCCTGGAAATCTTTCCTCATGCATCCTGTGACCCCTCCAGAGACCCATAAGACATACAAATTTGAGTATAACCTGTTGCATGGTTACGCCGTCAGCAACTAAACCTACAATCCTACCAAGCTTGCTCGTTAAGGAGGGATGTTATCTTTGGATACCAACAGGACGAAAAATAAAACATACAAAAGGACGGATGAATTCAGTAGGGTCATTCAGGTGAGTGTGAGTGAATCCCTAGACTTCGTTTATCCATCTTTGTAGAAGGAGAACTTTGATATAATACCTGCGCTTTCTTTTGTATCTCTATGTCCACTTCTGCACTAAGACAGAAATGGCGATCATTCGATAGTAGTGCGCTGCTTGTCAACCAGTACCGGCTGATTGTCAACCAGTTGTCAGCTGGTCAACCAGCTGGTCAACGTCTTTGTTTACATCAATTCGGCAATTTCCGTAAAGAAAGAGGGAAAGGGCGTTAGTCAGCAGGTAGCAGACAGCAGACACTCGCTT
>NC_068984.1:131065820-131067465 GCF_001194135.2 Octopus bimaculoides | reverse complement strand
AGAAAGCGAATGTCTGCTGTCTGCTACCTGCTGACTAACGCCCTTTCCCTCTTTCTTTACGGAAATTGCCGAATTGATGTAAACAAAGACGTTGACCAGTTGGTTGACCAGCTGACTACTGGTTGACAATCAGCCGGTACTGGTTGACAAGCGGCGCACTACTATCGAATGATCGCCACAGAAATACCGGATGCAACGCTCCAGAGTGCGATAAACCAGAGGGAAACATTCCCGAAGTTTCCGTTCAAGCAAATGGCCTAGAGAAGAAAATTTCGAAATAACACCCACCTGATTACGAAGCCGGTAATCTTGTTGTTGCTTGCTTTGACAACTTGGCTTTGTGTTAAAAGTTTTAATGGTGTTATACAAGATGTTACTGACTTTCATTTTCAGCACGGGCATTGATGACAACCATTGTCTTTAAATGTAATGACGTGTAGGGACACGGTATTTCGTTATGCAACTATAATACACTACAAAGTATATTAAACGTATTTATAAGTCAATACTGTGTTCTACTGTGTTAGCAGTGCTATTACATCATTTGTTAAGGTCATCTATACAGACTTTCTATAGAAATTATAGCCAGCACTGATTTTGTTACGACCTTTTCGTATCCGAGATGCATGATATAAACAACTATGACATCAGACATCTCAGATACGAAAATGTCGTAACAAAATTAGTGCTGGCTCTAATTTCTATAAGAAAAATCTGTAGAGATGACCTCAACAAATTGTCTTTAACATCTAGAATAATATGATAATTTGTCAGCGATAGTCATAGTCGTTTAACGAGTCGACAGCTACCGTGTATATGTGTGTGTATGTTTTCTTCTAATTTTAGTTATTTGAAATCTTCCCGTAAGGAAGGAACTGGTTTCTAAGAAAGACATCTAGCTCCGTCGTAGGAATGTAGATTAATCTTTTTTTTATAATTCAACTTTTAAACTTGAGAAAGTCTTGCATATTTTTACTTTTCCACTTACAGATTGAATCTGTAATGTGCGTGTTAGATGGTTGATTTCTTTTTCTGGAAAAAAACCCCCCAGCTTATCCAGATTATCAATTAGGCACTTACTTACAAAACAAAGAGCCCTAATTATTATCAGTGCAAACATGAATTTATAATCTGGGTATAGAAGTTGGAGGCTTGTATATATGTATATATTCTTGTATGTTTTTATTTTGAGTTTTATTTAAGTTCTTAAGAGAGTTCAAACTGGTCGCTAACAGAGCGACAAATCTTTTTGAGCTAAGAGAGTTGGTGCGTTGGCTGAACTATCGATGCATACCCCCAAGTGTTTACCTTTATTCACTTAAAGAATCTCAAATGGGGAATCTTTTGAATGTCTTGCAAATCTGCACTTTGCCATTGATAGTTTAGATTTGGAGAATCCGTATCAGTTTATTTTACTCTTTCTTCGAAGCACTTAGAATTTATAGATTTTTGTGTAAATTTGTTAGCACATAGCCTAATGCACTTATGAGGATAGGTACAAATGAGAATATGTATGTCTGTATGTATGTATGTATGTATATACGAGGGGTTACTGAAAAGTTCCTGGCTTTAAGGTTATCATATATACACACACATGTATATATATGATACTTATACATATATATTTATATGTATCTGTGTATTA
>NC_068984.1:131063040-131064881 GCF_001194135.2 Octopus bimaculoides | reverse complement strand
AGAGAGAGAGAGAGAGAGAGAGAGAGAGAAGAGTGAGAAGTGTGCATACACACAATCTCACACACACACACACACACTCACATACACACACACACACTCACATGTGAACGCAACATGAATCTAAGCAATCTAAGAACCTGTTATATTTACCTATATAAATACATCGACACATAAACACAAACACACTAGTATACACACATACATACACACATAATATTGTTGATGTATTTAAGAAACTCCATTGACAATAATGGACTAAGCCAAATGTATTCTACTACAACACATACCAACACAAGTTTATATAACAGCAGTATATACGCCTTTACATAATATGTATGTCAGCGGTAACATATTCAATACAGTCCGCATAAACAATCTAATTATATATGCTAAACCGGAGAGGGAAAGACAAATATTAGCTTAACAATGACTAATATTTACATTTTTTCTGACAAGTAAGGGAAGCAACTCAGACTATGTTTTGATGTTATTGCACTTCGTCAGCGAAAGTATAGACTTCAGTGACATTTTCAGAAGTTGCGATGAGAGAATTACATTGTACATGTGTTATATTGTACTTGAACAGGCGAAAGAAAATAACATATTTATAAGTAACAGACAAATTACTAGGGTTAATTACATGCAAGAAGGTTCGACCAGTAGTGCATTACTTTCTCTAATAATCTCGGATCGATGAAAGCTTTGTAAAAGAAATTGGGAAAGGATCAAACATTTAATGAATCTTGTAAGCCATTAAATGATATTTCACTCTTGCTAAACTGAGGGTTTTTTTTTCTTTGGCTGATACTATCAACAAATGAACAATACAATACTTATTTGTCTATCTATCTATCTATCCATCTATCTATCTATCTATCTATCTATCTATCTATCTATCTATCTATCTATCGGCAACGGAAGGTCTTACCACGTCCAGGTGTGCGCAAGAGCGTTAAATATCATCTTACATGAAAATATTTTATTCAGTGCTGCTTCGTGTGACTAAATATATATACACACTTACATACATACATACATACATACATACACACATACATACATACATATATGTGTGTATGTTTTTTTTACTAACAATCGACGGAAGTTACAGATTGACTCAAGGGTCGAGAGTTTCGTGTGTTGGCACATATGAAACGCATGAAACAAACACACGGCCTCACGTACGCACGCACGCACACATGCACACACACACACACACACGTACTCACGTACGCACACATACACACATATACGACGGGCTTTCACACCGTTTCTGTCAACAAGATTTACTCGCAAGGCATTGGTTGCCCCGGGCTATAGTAGGAGACACATGCCCAAGGTACAGCGGAATGGGACTGACCAGGAAACAATAGGGTTGTAAAGAGAGATTCTTGACCACACAGCCATGGCGAAAGAAAGCATTAAGACTTTTGGTTGTTCGGGATGTAGAAACGTCTGTTGAAATTGCACTTCTGTAGCATAAGCTTAAACGCCATATTGAGAGATATATTTTATATCTGCAATCTAGATTCACTATTCGAAACTCTTGAGATGAACTTGAACCTATCTATCTGACACCTCTCTCTTTGCAATATTTTCTTTCAGATTCTTACACCCCTCACTCAGAGCAGACATTGCTTTCTCTTCCATTCTTGTAATATGATAGATAAATGGTAAACAGCAAACAAAAAAGGATAGGCAGTTTGATATTTTACGTATATGTGCATGTGCAAGCGTACGTTCGCATCTATCTATCTAGCTATTTGTGTATGTGTGTATGTGGTGTGCGTGTGTATATGTGCATATATATATATATATATATATATATATATATATATATA
>NC_068984.1:131061510-131062831 GCF_001194135.2 Octopus bimaculoides | reverse complement strand
TATATATATATATATATATATATATATATATATATATGCATTTGCATATATGCACATACATATGTAGAGGTTGGGTAGTTTCTATTATGTCGCCTGCCAGATGTTTCCCATTGCACAGTGAAATTAACAATGTTGACATTATTAATCCGACTACGAATTCTGTTTATAGGAGTGGCTCAAAGCATAACTCTAGTTCCAGCTTGTCGTTGACCGACCTTTTCTCTTGGCTTTTCATTGGTTAATACTCACCAATCACAACCCTATAGTGGGTTTGTGCACCATGTTCAGGGATTAAATTTGTTTGAGTTTAAATTGGCTGCTCTCTTTACTATTAATAGCAGTGATTTACCCCAACTGGCAGAATTCACTTGACAGCTAATGGATCCGCATCGCTTTGTTCTCCTCTCATCACTTGTGTTTATGTGTCAGCGTTCTGGTTGTTTATCGAACAGAACTTGAAAATTAGACGCGTTCCATGTGTGTTTATTTTTTCTCATGCATTTAGGTGTTACAAAAGTGATAATATATTTATAACTTATTTTTTTATCCTTTATTTGTTTCAGTCGTTGGAATGGTTGTAGCCGAAAAGATCAACCTCAGTAATACTGCATTTTACAGTCTGATACTTATATCTATCCGAAATCTTTTGCCGAACCGCTAAATAATAGGTACGCAAACAGACTAAGAAAAAATACTGAGCAGTAGGAAGCAGGACAAACACGTACATAAAGACACACACGCGTATGTATACGATGGCCTTCCACACAGTTCCCCTCTGTCAAATTCACTCATAAGGCATTGGTCGGCTCGGAAATATCGTAGAAGATACGTTATCAACATGATTTATTGGAGTTAAATTAGTAGTGTCATCATCATTCGTTTTGTAATGCTGTGAAAGACATTTGATTAGCAACTTCCTAGGAGCGCGTCAGACGCAACACGTGCAGGAGTGGCTGTGTGGTAAGTAGTTTGCTTACCAACCACATGGTTCTGGGTTCAGTCCCACTGCGTGGCACCTTGTCTTCTACTATAGCCTCGGGCTGACCAAAGCCTTGTGAGTGGATTTGGTAGATGGAAACTGAAAGAAGCCCATCGTATATATGTATATCTATATTTGTCCCCCCAACTTCGCTTGACAACCGAGGCTGGTGTGTTTACGTCCCCGTAACTTAGCGGTTCGGCAAAAAGAAACCGATAGAATAAGTACTAGGCTTACAAAGAATAAGTCCTGGGGTCGATTTGCTCGACTAAAAGGCGGTGCCCCAGCATGGCCGCAGTCAAATGACTGAAACAAGTAAAAAGAAAAAAAAGAAAAAAAAGA
>NC_068984.1:131059540-131060098 GCF_001194135.2 Octopus bimaculoides | reverse complement strand
TATATATATATATATATATATATATATATATATATATATATATATGTTCAAAATTGTACAAAAATCAGAAGACACAGGCCAATGGGGGAACAACGAACTTGATATACATACATACGTACATACATACATACATACATAATTGGCTAAAATTATGCTTAAGGGTAGTGTATATTTAGAGAAAAGAGAAGAGTATAACTTGTATAGGTACATGATAATGTAATTAATTTCAACAGCTGTTTCATTGGGAATAAACATCATTAATTCTATTATTACGTAATCAAGATACATAATGAATATATAAGATATATAAGATATAGGTAAATCTAAGATATTAGCAAATTTAAATAACATTACAGACGGAGGGGAGAAGGCAGAAAGAGGGATACAAATTTTTCGAAAATGGTAAAGTGGGAGAATAACTATACCAGCGGGTTGCCTTCCAACACACACACACACACACACACACACACACACACACACACACACACATACACACACACACACACATACACACACACACACATATATATGTATTTTAAAAATGTACATATATGTATA
>NC_068984.1:131055785-131059207 GCF_001194135.2 Octopus bimaculoides | reverse complement strand
TATATATATATGTATATATATATATATATATATATATGTATATATATATATATATATATATATATGTATATATATGCATATGTATATATATATTGAAAGGGAGAGAGCGATTTGTATCTATGGATATATGCATGTATGTGCATGTGTGTGTATGTGTGTGTGTATATATACATACATTCACAGGGAAACAGGTTATGGCACACATGCAATGTTACAAACATACAGACATACACACAAACACACACACATGCATGTGTGCGTGTGTGTATGCATGCATGCACAAAGAGAAATTAATACGCTCATGTATATATGTATATGGACACAAGTAAAAGTATGATATACACACATACATGTTCTTTTATTCGTATACCATGCAATGATATACACACACACACTCACACAAACATACACATTAACGTCTAATCACTTGTACATCCATTCACAGTGACATACGCACATACACATACAATGAAACAATCACACACACACACACGCACACATGCACACACACACATGCATACACACAATTCTGTCATCCATGTGTCACACACTGGTCACCATGGAATTCGATCAAGTGTAGCTATTGTTCACCTAAAGTTTGACTATCACATGATTTGAGGTCCATCACATGATTTGGGAATATCACATGATTTCTGGCTTATCACATGCTTTCAGGGCTCACAGGCCATCATCAACAGCAGCAGAAACATCACCTGCATGAAAATGTTGCATCCGCATCGCCTGCAGAATATACAGCAGCGGCAACAAATACATCAACAGCAGCTGCATCGGCAACAATACGTATACAACACCAACAACAACAATAATTTCGAGTTTGCAAGGTGGAGCCTACACGCGGTCGTTGGACATCCTAGAAATAGCAGCCGAATCTCCTTTATGTTTCGCACTACTCAAGTGCAGGCATGACTGTAAGGTCGAGAAGCTCGCTTTGCAGCCATGTGGTTTCAGGTTCAGTCCTACTGCGCGACATCTAACATCTTGGGCAAGTGTCTTTATTATAGCCCTGAGCCGATCAATGCCTTGTGAGTGAATCTGGTGGACGAAAACTGTGGAAGTGTGCAGCCCATCCTCCCGTATTTAAAC
Source organism: Octopus bimaculoides (assembly GCF_001194135.2). Classification (NCBI taxonomy): domain Eukaryota; kingdom Metazoa; phylum Mollusca; class Cephalopoda; order Octopoda; family Octopodidae; genus Octopus; species Octopus bimaculoides. The sequence goes on along the minus strand of NC_068984.1, from coordinate 131,058,103 downwards.
ACACGCGCGCACACACACACACACACACACACACACACATCTGTATATGTATGAATATGCGTGTGTGTATGTATTTGTGTGTGTGTGTGTTTGTCCCCCAGTAGCACCACCACCACCACTGCATCTTGGCAATCGATGTTGTTTTGTTTACGTCCCCCGTAACTTAGCGCTTCGGCAAAAGTGAACATAGAATAAGCACCATACTTATTCTATGACTACCTCTACCTCTGTAGGTATTTCGAATATAAAACAGCGTTAAGCACTGCATTGCTTGTGGAAAGCCCTTCTCTATCGCCTGGAAGTCTGAGATTTCCAAAACAGATTATGTGAGTTTAAGGAGCAAGACATGAAGGTTACTCGAGGGTCTTTTTGTTGGCAGTGTAGTTGTGGTGGTATTTGATGGGGCTGGGGGTATTCTAATGGCTATTTACCTCATCCATACAGACAGCTGAATTTGAACTCGTCACTGCAAGCTAGCGTACCTCTCGTTAATTACATTGTGTGACAAAATTTTTACTTATTTTCTATTTGCTTCTATCTAGAAATCAAAGGAAATGCCTAATGTTCCTTTCAAATTTTGCTTTTGTGACCTGGACATGAATGTTTTGAAGCTGACCTATTTTCCTTTGTGTTTCAAACAGATTCACCACTCAGTTGCTGAAGCAGAAATATCGTTATAGCAAATATTCTGCTCAATATCACAGATTTGCTTGTCAGTTGCTTGACCTTCACAACTAGAGCATGTCTTTTAGTGGCTGACAATATGTGCATCTCTGAGTAGTAAGGAAGCATCATAGCCATATGTTGCGAGGAATTAATTCTTTAGGGGTTTGAATAAATGTGACAAAAGCAAATTTCGAAGGAAATATAAGCCATTTTTCATTCATTCCAGAGATAAGTAAGTAGGAAATAGCAGTTACTACTCAGGGACGAAAACCATGTTACACAGTTATGTGTTACTCCGCTGTCGTTATATATTACTCATGCAGGGGTGGCTGTGTGGGAAGAAGCTTGCTTCTCAACCACATGGTTCCGGGTTCAGTCCCACTGCGTAACTGGTACTTATTTAATCGACCCCGAAAGGATGAAAGGCAAAGTCGACCTCGGCGGAATTTGAACTCAGAACGTAGCGGCAGACGAAATACCTATTTCGTTATTGCCCACAAGGGGCTAAACATAGATTGAACAAACAAGGACAGATGAACGGATTAAATCGATTACATCGACCCCAGTGCGTAACTGGTACTTAATTTATCGACCCGAAAGGATGAAAGGCAAAGTCGACCTCGGCGGAATTTGAACTCAGAACGTAACGGCAGACGAAATACCTATTTCTTTACTGCCCACAAGGGGCTACACACAGAGGGGACAAACAAGGACAGACAAACGGATTAAGTCGATTATATCGACCCCAGTGCGTAACTGGTACTTAATTTATCGACCCCGAAAGGATGAAAGGCAAAGTCGGCCTCGGCGGAATTTGAACTCAGAACGTAGCGGCAGACGAAATACCGCTAAGCATTTCTCCCGGCGTGCTAACGTTTCTGCCAGCTCGCTGCCTTGCATGAACTGTACATTAAGTTCACTCTCTCTACGAAATCGACATCATGTGTACAGGTGCATTATGCCCTACAGGTCAGGGGTCGAATCCTGTATAGGTGCATAATGTGTCACACGTCAGGTGTCGACGTCATCGCGGAATAACGTGAGATGAAATGTTTTTTCTCAAGAACATAATGCGCCACCTTGTCCGAGAATCGAAACCACAATCTCGCGATCATGAGTGCATTCCTTCTAACTGCTTGGCCACGCGCATTCTATATTGTAGAGCTTCGGACAAAATACCTTACAGTGTTTAGATTTTTGCCCTTCTAGCTTCTGATTTTATATACTGCTGAGATCGATATTGCCATTTCCTTTCATCCTATCAGGTATCAATAGAACAAGTATCAATTCTATACTGATACAGATTCAAGATGATCTATGTGAGATAAAGGCGGTGAGCTGGCAGAATCGTTAGCGCGTTGGACGCTTAGCGGTATTTCGCTCGTTGCTGGGTTCTGAGTTCAAATTCTGCCGAGGTCGACTTTGACTTTCATCCTTTCGGGGTCGATAAATTAAGTACCAGTTGCGAACTGGGGTCGATCTAATCGACTGGCCCCCTCCCTCAAAATTTCGGTCCTTGTCCTTAGAGTAGAAAAGAATCGTTAGCGCGCTGGACGAAATGCCTAGCGGTATTTCGCTCGTTGCTGCGTTCTGAGTTCAAATTCTGCCGAGGTCGACTTTGACTTTCATCCTTTCGGGGTCGATAAATTAAG
>NC_068984.1:131054599-131055108 GCF_001194135.2 Octopus bimaculoides | reverse complement strand
AGCTTTTACTTGTTTCAGTCATTGGACTGCAGCCATGCTGGGATACCACTGTGAAGTATTCATTATTTCTTTTTAAAGCCTGATACTTATTCTATCGGTTTCTTTTGCAGAACCGCTATGTTAAGGAAATGCAAACAAACCAACACAGGTTGTCAAGCGAAGGTGGGGGACAAACATACAGATACACACACACACACACACACACACACACACATCTAAATAAACATGTAATTATAGATAAACTTAGATATGTTTCGACCAAAGATTAGTTCAGGCTATGTCTAACTTAATAGCACCACCTGATAGGATTATCTAAATCCTTTTTACAGTCAATGTTATATATATCCATATATGTGTGTGTGTATGTATGTATGTATGTATGTATATGAATGTATATATATATGTGTGTGTGTGTGTGTGTGTATGAGGCTATGTGTGTGTATATATATATATATATATATATATATATATATATATATATATATATATATATATATATATATATATAT
>NC_068984.1:131051933-131054302 GCF_001194135.2 Octopus bimaculoides | reverse complement strand
ACACACACACACACACACACACACACACACACACACACACACACACACACATATATATATATATATATATATATATATACAACGCATGTGTGTGTTTGTCCCCCACTACCGCATGACAACCGGTGTTGGTCTTTTTATATCCCTGTAACATAGCAGTTCGGTAAAAGAGACCGACAGAATAAGTACTGGGCTTAAGATATATATAAAAAAAAAACGCTGGGGTCTATTCATTTGAGTAAGTATTCAAAACGGTACCATGGCCGCAGTCTAATGACTGTAACAGGTAAAAAATAAAAGGTGTGTGTGTGTGTGTGTGTGCATGTCTGTGTGTGTGTGTGTGTGCATGTCTGTGTGTGTGTGTGTGTGTGTGTAATCATAATTATCGCTCGCTGGCACATAATAATCACCTATGATAGCACATAATGTTCTCGCAAATTGTTTTAAGACATAGACGCCTTCTTGGTCCTCCCACTCTCGACTAAGAGAAACACCCAGACTGTGACAACTGGAGAGAGGGAAGCAAGGCGGGTGTGGACCAACACTGGGTGGTACTCATTTTCAATTAGGTAGACTGGGTGTAAAGAGAAATTTATCGAATCTATGACTTTCGAACATGTGCCCCATCACCTTAAAATACAATGCCCGCGGACACACCCACATACACACATACACGCGCGCGCTCACGCACACAATACATTGTGCGTAGTGCACGCTTGTGTGGGGCTATCTATCTATCTATCTTTTCCTGCCTCTCGATACACAAACACACACATACATATAAATGATTTCAGTTTTTTAAAGGTGAAAACAATGCAAGTGATATAAAATTACTAATACTGGTCAATGATTAGTACTGTTACTTGGTATTTCCATATTTTTGGCTTAGCAGCCCTTCTTCAGGAAATCATCGGAAAAAATAATAAACTGTTGTTAGTTGATTTTTTTAACTTTAAAAAAATTAAAAAACATTTATATGTGAGAGAGCAGTGCATGCCATCAAAATGACACTGGGGTAAAATATATAAAGCCCAGTATACCCATCATGATTACTCGTCTGATAAGGGTACACCAGGCACATGCATCACAACTATATCTGCACGACATGGTGATCTTGTATCATTCTGTGGTGTATATATTCTTCCCTGCCCCTGGACAAGACGTCGGTCCATCGCAAGATTATTCACTTTTTCCAACTGAGTGAACTGGAGCAACGTGAAATGAAGTGCTTTGCTCAAAACACAACGCATCACCCGGCCCAGGAACCGAAACCACAAGCTTATGATCTTGAGCATAATACTCTAACCACTAATCCACATACATATATATACAAACGTATACCAGGAGCTGCTAAAAAGTTCCTGGGTTTAAGGGCTTCGCGAAAAGCCAGGTTGGAGGACCAACCTCCCGAGTTCTTTTACAGGGCTTAGAAAAACCGAAGGACCGCTGCAATAAGTGTGTGAATCCGAGAGGAGAATATGCTGAATAAAATCATGATTAACTGATCTTCCTGCATTTTCTTTTATCCAAAGCCAGGAACTTTCAGCACCCACCGGATATTTAGTGAGCGGAAACTGTGTGGAAGTCCTTCGTTTTACACTCGCGCGCGCGTATATGTGTTACGAAAGACTTTCTACATAGTTTCCGTCTATTAAATTTGTTCCAAAAGCAGGGATTGGTCGATCCATTACCTAATGTGCCGCACACCAGGACTGAAACCTAAACCACTTAGTTGCACAGTGAACCTCTTAACCACACCGTCTTACTTACATATTAATAGTCATTTTTCTTTAGCGGTATTTCGTCTGCCTTTATGTTCTGAGTTCAAATTCCGCCGAGGTCGACTTTGCCTTTCATCCTTTCGGGTTCGAAAGATTGAGTACCAGTGGCGTACTGGGGTCGATCTAATCAACTAGCTCCCTCACCAAAAGTTTCGGGCCTTGTGCCTAGAGTAGAAAAGAATTGTCATTTTTCTCGAATTTTCACTCTACAGGGTGTCCACAAAGTCTGGGTACATGGAGTAAATAAAATCATATCATAAACAATTAAATATAAGAAATAATAATTTCTTAAAGTATGTGTTAATTTCCATGTACCCAGACTTTGTGGACACCCTGTATAAACAGATCCAGTTTTTTATTTTATTGAGTTTAAGCAGACGACTCTTGACAATGCATCATTCTTTAAATATTTTACCTTTAAATACAACGAAGTGGAGGCACATGGCCTAGTGGTTAGAGCAGCGTGGTCGAGGGATCGCGGGTTCTAATCTCAGACTGGGTGATGTGTGTTTATGAGCGAAACAACTAAGCTTCACGCGGTTCCGGCAGAAGGTAATGGCGAACTCTTCGCCTCAAATTTTCTGACTCTTT
>NC_068984.1:131048254-131050116 GCF_001194135.2 Octopus bimaculoides | reverse complement strand
TGTGTGTGTGTGTGTGTGTGTGTGTGTGTGTGTGTGTGTGTGTGTGTATGTAGTATTGTATCTGTTGACATAAGACGCCCTTTCTTTCCAAAAAGATGTCTCGAAAAAATTAATCCCAAGTTCCTATAAATGAAATTGCTTTGAACATTTTATGCTTTAATGCAGTTACATTTTATACCTTAATAAGCGAGGTTGAAATTGGATTGCATTTTAATATGCCCGTGCGTCAAATACGGTACCTACAAAATCACACATACATACACACACATATTCACACACATATGCATACACACATACATATACATATATACATGTGTGTGTGTGTGTGTGTGCACATTATTATTATTATTATTATTATTATTATAGAAAGGATTGAGGTAACTCCTCCTGAAGATATAGAGTCAAAATTAAAAGAAGAGTGCCATTGTTATCTAGTGAACGATATTTCGACATCTTGTGTGTCTTCAACTGGTTCAAAAAATAAATTTGTCAATCTACTTCATTTTGGTTAATATAGAAAGGACTGAGGTAACTCCTCCTGAAGATATAGAGTCAAAATTAAACGAAGAGAGCAACAAAATGTTCGCCACCTGATCACAGTTCCGAGAGGCACGCATCAGCTTCTCAGTTCCAAGAGGCATGCAAAATCACGATTTGTATGGGAACTAGTTTTAAGTGCGCATTTACGCAATAGCATCCTCACAATCCCCACCTGAATCATTTGATCTCATCGACTTGACGTAGTTAGATGGGTGTAGAAGCAATAATTGCTTGAAAAGCGTTTGAAAAAACAGAAAAAAATAAGGTGGAACTTCACTTCGATATTTTTGTGAATGTTGTTCTCTTTAGTCCTGTGTTATACTTATGAAATTATAACTCCAAACCAGTCATTAATATACAAACACAATTTCACTCTACCTGCTGAAGTACTGAGAACTTTATTTAATACGTGAAAATTGTTTACGAGATGAACAGATAAATTACAAATCTAAAAACAGTTATATATACGTTTTGTGTGTGTGTGTGTGAGAGAGAGAGAGAGAGAGAGAGAGAGAGAGAGAGAGAGAGAGCGAGAGAGTGAGTGTTTGCATGTATACTATTATATATATATATTCATTCCAATTTGGTCTATTTCCAAACTCCTTCCTGCCCGTACATATTTCGATACCATACACAAATCTCTCTCTCTCTCTCTCTCTCTCTCTCTCTCTATATATATATATATATATATATATATATATATATATATCCATCCCTCTCTCTCTCTTTTCCCTCTCTCTCTCTTTTCCCTCTCTCCCACTCTCTCCGCTCTCTCTGTCGCTCCTCCTCTCTCTCTCGTTTTCTGTTGCTATCCTTAACATTCTCTTTGTCTTCATTATTTTATCACGTTGCCTCTCCAATTTCGTCTCTCTTTATAGAGCTGTCTTGCTTTCTTTTCGACATTCACTCACTTAGTCGCGTATATATCTTCCCATGGTACACTTTCTTCCATCTCCAGCACTACGCTATTTGAATGATTGACTTCCTATACCACTTGTTGGCTGGGTGTGGGTTATTTCTCTCTCTCCCGCTCACTCTAACGATTCCTCGACTATCTCTTTACCTGCTCAACTTCTTTTTATAATACTTATATTCTCTCTCTTTTATCTCTCTCAATACTGACTCTGACTTTTTACATATTTTTCATTTTATCACAACACTTGTTTAATCCCCCCTTTTCTACTGTAGAATCCTTTTTCCTTTCTACTTCAATTTTCGTCACGCTATTTCTTTCTCTAAAAGTCTTTCAACTATTCTTTATATTTCACTGTCTGCTCACCTCTCTGCTTCACCACCGTTCTTGCCACTGACTGCTGGTTACA
>NC_068984.1:131046396-131047453 GCF_001194135.2 Octopus bimaculoides | reverse complement strand
AGGGTTAGGGTTAGGGTTAGGGTTAGGGTTAATTGTTTCAGAATCGTTTGTTTATGTAGTCGGCACGTAATGTATATCGGCTGAATGGACGTCAGTGATTGGTTGAAATTACAGAAATACGACAACTTTAACATGGAATAACTTATGGATTTCTTTTTTTTTTAAGAAGACTAAGAGAAAAAGATGTTTTATATGACACATTCTACCAGTGTTCCAAGTTTCAAAGTGTTTCGTTAATGAAAAATGTGGCCCCCGTTTTAAAAAAGATCCTTCTACGTCCCCTTAGAATTAAAAGCCATTGGGAATTGACAGTTGCTGCTGGTGATAAATTGATTAATGTCAGATACTCTTCCCTATCCTTATTTTACTGTGGCTATAAATTCGCAATGTCTACATAAGAGAACATGCCTCAGAAGATGCTAACAAGATAATGGTATATGGGTGATAACCAGAAAGAGGAAGGGCAGGGGTGACTTAAAATATATTATGATTATCAATTAAAAGAGCTCTAAAATAGAAAATAAAGAAGGTCACAATGAGATCTAAGTGGGTATTAAGGGTACAAGGAGAAAATGTATATCCAAATTTAGCAATATTTATATACTATTATATTTTGTATATTAAATAATAAAATTTAGAAAGGAATTTAAGGACCAAGTAAGAGAAGAAGGATAGATAAAACAATCTAAGCCCTCCAAAGAAGTGGGGTTACTTCTATATAAAATAGAAACCTCAATGCTTCATCCTAGCATACTGTTAAGGGGGTCATGATAAAACTATTCAACAATGAACCCACAATTAAATTCAGATTTCATCCGAAAAGGGGTACACCTTTTTCTATTGACTGAAAACCAAAGATTAAGTGTTCTAAAAGGGTAAGACAAGCAATTCTATAACAGATAAACTTGTTTAAAGAACCTTGGAAAAATATGTCTTGCAAACAACTCGCACATGCAAGTGCTACCAGTCAAGAACTCCGCATACCGGAAGCCAGCAGGTGTATGGGGTCATCAGGAGAGAATGCGCGCCGTTTCGGGGCCTACCTCTCGACGGCCTC
>NC_068984.1:131044677-131046279 GCF_001194135.2 Octopus bimaculoides | reverse complement strand
CCTCACTGATATGAGGCCCCGCTTGCTAGATCAACTGATTATTAAAACAAAGCTCTATATTTCTCTAGCCATCGCTCATCGTCTCTTTTTAACCAAATCCAGTGGCTAGCCTTCTCCACTGTATTTTGGATATCGGTCATGGTGGTATTTACCTTACGATGAGTTAGGCCTAACGATAACAGCAGTCGTCTCACACTGTGTCCTATAAATCCTCTACATCCGACTTCGATTGGAAAATGCTCCGCTTTCCAGCCTACGTCTTCACATTTCTCGAGGAGGTTTACATAACGGTCCATCTTTTGAGCTCGTGCGTCGTCCATTATATGAAAATTATATGAAAATTTATATGAAATTTTCCACCACATATATAGGGGGTGATAAGACGTTTGCTGCCCAACCACGTGGAACTGGGTTCAGTTCTACTGCGTGGCAACTTGGGCAAGTGTCTTCTTCAAAAGCGTGGGGCCGACCAAAGTCTTGTGAGTGAATTTGGGAGACGGAAACTGAAAGAAGCACGTCGTATATGTGTGTGTGTGTGTGTGTGTGTGTGTGTGTGTCTGTCTGTGTGTAAGTGTGTGTTTGTATGTGTGCATGTTTTGCATGTGTGTTTGTCCCAATCGCCGGTGTTGGTGTGTTTAAGTCCCCCATAACTTAGCGGCTCGGCAAAAGAGACGGATAGAGTAAGTATCAAGCTTTATAAAAATAAGTACGAGTGTTGATTCGTTCGACCAAGTCTCTTCTAGTCATGCCCCAGCATTAGCATAATCTAATGATTGAAACAAATAATATATATATATATATATATATATATATACACACGCATGTATATCTGCTCACTGCCTCACACATGCTGGAACGAGCACACAGACAATTCTAGTTATACATGTGTCGCCTGGAGATGCCATTCTTAGTCACCATGGAATCAGATCACGTGATCCTATTGTTTTATAGAAGGTTTGGCTATCACATGATTTCTGGTCCATCACATGATTCCTTGGACTATCACATGATTCTGAAGGCATCACATGCTTTCTGTGCTAACAGACAAGCAACAACAGCATCGCCAACAACAAGCGCTGCATCCGCATCGCCTGCAGATAACGCAGCAGCAGCGGTTAAACCAACAGCAACTGCATCGATGACAGCAACATTAACAATATACATATAACAACAACAACAGCGACAACAGCAGAAACAGGAACAATAATTTCAAGTCAGCAGGGAAGGCGGTACATGGTCGTTCTATTTGCTAGAAATAGCAACTAAACCTCCCTTAAACTGCACTCTAGTTTCTTGAAAAGTATGTATGGATAATGTATCCTTAGATCATACATACATATACAATGGGGATGGCCATGATTGGATAGATCTCATCATTGATCTGCTTGATCAGGTTTTATGTGAGATAAAATTAAACTAGAAAAATTTCAAAAATAACAATATGAATAAATCAACTTTATGTATGCTTGTGTGTGAGTGTGCATATAATATATACAGTATGTGTATGTGTGTACATAAATATATATATACATATATATACACACACATATATATACATATATGTAAACATATATATATATATATATAGATATATATACATAT
>NC_068984.1:131042294-131044584 GCF_001194135.2 Octopus bimaculoides | reverse complement strand
TATATATATATATATATATATATGCGTGTGTGTATAATACCTAAGCGTATGTAAATACAAACACACACACATATATATGCACACACACATATATGTACGTATGTATATGCACACATATAAATATATATACACAGATATATCTGTATGTGTGTGTACAGGTGTATAAAAACAAACAGGTAGGTAGATAGATAAATAGAAAGATAGATAGATAGATAGATAGATAGATAGATAAAGAGAGTGAGAGAGAGAGGTAAATATGCGCATACACACACACGTATATATACACGTATATATATATATGTACGTGTATGTATGTATAAGTACGATGTCGTCTGTCACTCAACGTCCTCAAAAAATGTCGTCTGCCACCCAACGACCTCAAAAAATACTTATTCCTAATCTATTCAGAGGGTCACCAACTTTGAGGACAGACTTCAATCGATTACATCAACTACCTACTACTTGATTGGTACTTTGTTTTATCGATGTCAAAAAACTAGAAAGCAAAATTGACATCCGTGAGATTTGAACTCAGAAAGTGAAGTGCCGGAAGAAAGCCACCATACCTATTTGTCCGATGCTCTACAGATTCTGACAATCCACCGGCCTCAGTCTCTAGAACAATAATGATAATAAGCCTTTTTATTATAGGCACAAGGCCTGAAATTTTTGTGGGGTGAGGCTAGTCGATTACGTTGAACTTAGTGTTCAGCTAATACTTATTTTATCGACCCCGAGAGGATAAAAGGCAACGTAGATTTCGGCGGAATTTGAACTCAGAATGTAAAGACGGACGAAATGCCACTAAGCAATTTCCCGGTGTGTTAACGATTTGCCACCTTAATAATAATAATAATGCCCGGATGCAGTACCAAGCAGTGGCCCTCATGGCTTCTGATCTTAATCGATTGGAAGTGTTATCATGTACATTTTTGTCTTGGTATAAAAAGATGGGCTACAGCAAATATTCTGCTTAATACCACAGATTTGCTTGTCAGTTGTTTGACCTTAACCAGTTGAGCATATCTCTTAGTTGCTGACGATATGTTCATCTCTGATCATGAGCAGAAGTAGTGAGGGAGCATCATAGCCATGTGTTGAGAGGAATTCTTTGGGGTTTGAATAATTCACCTTTGGAAACATGGGTATTTTGCTCAACATCCTTAAATAAACCTTATACAGGGACCATTTGAGCGGGATGGGCTACTTGACCTGAAGAAAATTCTAACTGGGCCCCACCTGCGAGGTCATGCGCTGTTTATCTTGATATGAGATCATCATGTCGCGCACATATGGTTGTGATGCATGTGCCTGGTGTACCCTTATCAGACGGGTAGTCATGGTAGGTATAATGGGCTTCGTATATTTTACCCCAGTGTCACTTTGATGGCAAGGACTGCCCTCTCAAATAATAATAATAATAATAATAATAATAATAATAATAATAATAATAATAATAATAATAATAATAATGGTTTCGGCTTCCGTCTCACCGAGTCTTCTACTATTATTCCAGGCAGATCAATGCCTTGAGAGCGAATTAGGTAGGTGGAAACTGTGGAAATTGTGGAAACAAATGAAAAAAATAAACAATACGTAACTAAAATAAGTTTCAGCTAGTATTAGCGCAGGTCATGTCTAACATAATAGCACCACCTGGTAAAGGCTTTGAAGTCGTGTTTTGAGATTCCGTAGGCGACAAGTGTCGAGAGTTGTTGGGTGAATCATATCCAACCATCGGTGGTTACCTGGTATTTCTTAGAAAAATTTGGCCTGGTGCCGTTTGAAGATTATGAGATCTTTTTCTTCCAAGATTTGTTTCGAAATAGTCTTCAATAAATCATGATCAGTTGGGATTAGAACAAGAGGTATGATGTAATGTGGTTATGAACTGAGATCCCAGCCTTGGGTGACATTTTTTAAAAAACCTTATTGCTAACATAATATGATCGACGCTGAAGGTATACTAACCACATTGTGCAACTGATGCATTTTCCCGGTTGCGTAGGACAGGGGTTTTCAAACTTTTTGACTTGCGGACCCCTTTATATTTCAGGCTTTACCTTAGGGACCCCCTTATAAACGCTTACGAAATTTATACATAAATATTTGCTTAAAGTAACATATATTTTTACATTTATTTATTTAACAGTATTTAACAAATAGGTTTATTGTCAATTAAAAGATTTCGATTAAAAAACATATAAAATCAAATTGCCCATAAAAAGTATTTGCTGTCCACAGTTTGAAAATCCCTGGCGTAGGAAAACATGTATACTGAATGCTTTAA
>NC_068984.1:131039090-131041200 GCF_001194135.2 Octopus bimaculoides | reverse complement strand
GTGTGTGTGTGTGTGTGTGTGTGTGTGTGTGTGTGTGTGTGTGTGTGTGTGTGTGTGTGTGTGTGTGTGTGTGTGTGTGTGTGCGCGCGCACGTATATATGTATTATGCGTTGCAAAATTATGGCTAGCCATATCCGAGAAAGGCAAAACACTCAACGAAACAATCCATGAATGATAACATGCGTCAGAGTGGGTGGTAATCTCTCTTTACACTTGGTGCAAGAGGCTCCCATCATTATTTCATCTGTACAAAAGAGTGTAGGTCCATAGCAGGACTGAAATGCCACTAGGCCACAACTGTGTTGCTATTCTTTCACAGAACAATCAAGCGATAGCACTGCTTAAAGCAGACACACACACACACACACACACACACACACACACACACACACTATATGCATGTGTATATGTGTGGAGGTTGTCGTAAGAGTAACTCAACAAATTATGAGATCTATGTACACAAACCACAGCCGTCACTCGCAAACGAACATGGCTCGGTAATCATGTACCATGCTTCTGCTAATTGTTTTAGGTGTTCTTGTTTTCGCAACTAGACATAGATACTGACTCGGTTTTGCCCTCAACCTATGTCTCTGGGAACATTGAGGACATGGCAGCTGGAGGGAGGGTGGGTTGCAAGTTATTAGGCTAGTACTCATTTTCTGCTTAGTTGACAGGAACAACGAGAAAGTATTGCCTTGCTCAAAGATAATAAGTAGTTCCATCAACGAAGAACCAAAAATATTTAGCAATGAATTTGATACAGAGCATCGAGTTGAACTCCAAACACTTCGTGCACTTTACATGAAACTCAAAAACCATGAAATGTTACTTCCCCCATTAATCTTATTAAGACTGAAATCAGTATAATAAACAAGATGTTGTTGTTGTTGGCACTCCGTCGCTTACGACGTTGAGGGTTCCAGTTGATCCGATCAACGGAACAGCCTGCTCGTGAAATTAACCTGCAAGTGGCTGAGCACTCCACAGACACGTGTACCCTTAACGTAGTTCTCGGGGAGATTCAGCGTGACACAGTGTGACAAGGCTGACCCTTTGAATTACAGGCACAGCAGAAACAGGAAGTAAGAGTGAGAGAAATTTGTGGTGAAAGAGTAAAACAGGGTTCGCCACCATCCCCTGCCGGAGCCTCGCGGAGCTTTAGGTGTTTTCGCTCAATAAACACTCACAACGCCCGGTCTGGGAATCGAAACCGCGATCCTATGATCACGAGTCCGCTACCCTAACCACTGGGCCATTGCGCCTCCACAATAAACAACATGAAGCTAGAGGAAACATCCATAAGAATAGTTTTTTTTAAATGCAACATTTCTACGTACAACCTCCATGAAATAGCCTCACATCTATAATTAAATCGTTGGCCAATTAATTACAATTGATCATGTGATGATTTTTCTAGGATTATCTTGCTTGTTACACTGATTTCAGTCTTACTGGGGTTATAAAAGAAAAAAAAAAACGTCCCTGGTCTTTGAATGTTATACGGAGTTGAGCTTATGCGGAATGCTAGTCGTTCAATTCTGTTGTATCGACAACTAGCGCTTATTACGAATTTGCGCAATTTTATATTGTATCCATCGAGTCTCTAAATAACTGAAGTTTTAAAAGCTCACACCTACTCAAAAACTACTTTCCAATCACCAACTATTAAACCAAAATCTTAATGCTCATTTAATTATCATTGATTTTCTTTAACGAATCTTTATGAGTAGAAAAATAAAATATAGACACCAAATGTTCTTTCAGGTATATAAACAGAAAGATACATTTACGATTTTCTATGTATTTACCCTAACGAAGGTATTAAATGATCTGAAACGTCTATGTACAACAATTGGTATAAACAGAAATATAAATTGTTTCCGGAGATAAAATAGTATGTATGTATGTATGTATGTATGTATCTATCTATCTATCTATCTATCTATCTATCTATCTATCTATCTATCTATTTATTTATTTATACTTTTACTTGCTTCAGTCATTTGACTGCAGCCATGCTGGAGCACCGCCTTTAGTCGAACAAATCGACCCCAGGACTTATTCTTTGTAAACGTAGTACTTATTCAATCGGTCGCTTATGCTGAAC
>NC_068984.1:131032195-131034173 GCF_001194135.2 Octopus bimaculoides | reverse complement strand
CGAACTTGCCCAGTACATAGCGAACAATGAGCCAAAGCTCCTTCCAGAACAGAAGTTCGCTTACAACTCCGTTATTAATTCTGTCCGGGACAAAGCTGGGGGGATTTTCTTCCTCGACGCTCCTGCGGGAACTGGCAAAACTTTTGTCACAAAATTAATATTGGCTGAGATTAGGCGAACACAAGGCATTGCCTTAGCTGTGGCATCATCTGGAATTGCGGCTTTGTTGCCAGGTGGCAGGACAGCTCACTCCACTTTCAAGCTTCCGCTTGACTTAGCGAAGACGGACACACCAATTTGCAACATCAGTAACAGCTCAGATCAGGCAGAAGTGTTCAGACGATGCAAGCTTATCGTTTGGGATGAATATACAATGGCCCACAGAGGTGCTCTTGAGGCGCTAGATAGATCTCTGAGAGACATCAAAGACTCTACAGTTCCCATGGGAGGCATAACACTTCTTTGTTCAGGAGACATCAGGCAAACACTGCCAGTTATTCCCAAGGGGAATAGAGCTGATACAGTACGTGCGTGTCTTAAGTCATCTGCATTGTGGCCCCTGATGAAGACTCTCAAACTTCACTCTAACATGCGCGCTCATATGCGAAGTGACGTAGCATCAGCAGAATTTTCTCACACCCTCCTTGCATTTGGCGAAGCCAAAACTTCCTGCGATGAAAAGGGTAATATTGCCATTGATTCACTTTGTACCATTGTTGATACGCCTTCTGATCTCACCGATGCAGTTTTCCCAGATCTCCAAGTAAATTATCATAATATGGATTGGATTGGCCAAAGGGCTATTCTGGCCCCGAAGAATACAACTGTTAACCATATTAATGATCAAATGCTAAAAATCATTCCTGGAGATGACTATATATATATAAGTCTATTGATACAATTCCTGACCCTGAGGACGTCATCAACTATCCAATAGAAGTACTAAATTCCCTTGAGCCCCCTGGACTACCTCCACACATTCTCAAACTTAAAGTTGGTGCCCCTATAATGCTCATTCGAAATTTGGTTCCGCCTAAACAATGCAACGGCACACGTTTAATCGTTAAGTCCTTATCTCCTAATCTGATTGAGGCCACGATAATCACAGGGTGTGGTCGAGGCAACGTTGTCCTCATACCCAGAATGCATCTTTTCCCATCAGCAGCAGACCTACCTTTCACATTTCGGAGGACCCAGTGAGGTCCTTCGGAGGTCCCATGCTTCGCAATGTCAATTAACAAAGCACAGGGGCAAACACTGTCGCAGGAATGCATTTAGGGGTGCCGTGTTTCTCTCATGGTCAGCTTTACGTAGGCTGCTCGCGTTCGTTCCACAAAGAAAAACAAAAAACATTGTGTACAAGATTTTATAGGATTACTTCGATTCATAATTTTATTAATTTAAACAATTTTTTAAATTTCTTACTTTTCATCAGTAATTTCTAAGTAGGTGTAGGTTCATATTCATTGTAGTGCACTTCACACTCCCAAATATCAGCCGTAAAAACGCTGATTCTCACGGCATTACAAAACTTGATTACAAATCAGACCCTGCTCAAAAATCACCTGTTGTTACTCACCAACACCCATTAGGCAGGCATCAGAGGACGATGGACAGATTAGTATTTCAATTCCATACAACTCTCTAAGAGTCAACAATGCTTTTATTACGAGATTTACATTTTTAGGCGGTTCCCTGCAATTACTTCACACTTCACCAACACCTGCACTCCACTCAGTTCTATTTCACTCACTTCGTCAGTACACCAGCCTCATCTTCTACATCCGATGTGCATGATACATCTCCTCCTTCCATCTCCTCTCTCACCATCACAGTTTACTACATTGGCAACATTATCGCAAGATACCATTTGAAAACCAAGCAACATATCATTTCATACAACAAATGTAATCATAACGACGATCAATGAAACAAATGCATTAAAATAATTACACGAAGAAGTAACTATCTCTTACAC
>NC_068984.1:131029685-131030400 GCF_001194135.2 Octopus bimaculoides | reverse complement strand
AGGGTTAAGGTTAGGGTTAGCGTTTAGCGTTTAACGTTTAGCGTTAGGGTTAGGGTTAGGGTTAGCGTTGGCGTTTAGCGTTTAGCGTTTAGCGTTTAGCGTTTAGCGTTTAGCGTTAGCGATTAGTGTTTAGCGCTTAGCGTTTAGCGCTTAGCGCTTAGCGCTTAGCGCATAGCGTTCACCGTTTAGCGTTTAGCGTTAGGGTTATGGTTAGGATTAGCGTTAGCGTTCACCGTTTAGCGTTTAGCGTTAGGGTTAGGGTTAGGGTCAGCGTTAGCGTTTAGCGTTAGGGTTGGCGTTAGGGTTAGCGTTTAGCGTTTAGCGTTTAGCGTTTAGCGTTCAGCGTTTAGCGTTCAGCGTTTAGCGTTTAGCGTTTAATGTTTAGCGTTTAGCGTTTAGGGTTAGGGTTAGGGTTAGGGTTAGCGTTAGCGTTAGCGTTTCGCGTTTAGCGTTTCGCGTTTAGCGTTTAGCGTTTAGCGTTTAGCGTTTAGCGTTTAGCGTTTAGCGTTAGGGTTAGGCTTGGGGTTAGGGTTAGCGCTAGCGTTAGCCTTTAGCGTTTAGCGTTAGCGTTAGGGTTCGGGTTCGGGTTAGGGTTAGGGTTAGCGTTAGCGTTAGCCTTTAGCGTTTGCCGCTTAGCGTTATGGTTTAGCGGTTAGGGTTAGGTCTAGGGTTAGCGTTAGCGTTAGCGTTTAGCGTTTAGCATTTAGCGTTTAGC
>NC_068984.1:131028570-131029585 GCF_001194135.2 Octopus bimaculoides | reverse complement strand
ACGTGCAAATAGCGAACAGAGAATGGTGGCTCGATGTGCAGCAGAAAACGGAGATCAAAGACATGCACAACGTGCAAATAGCGAACAGAGAATGGTGGCTCGATGTGCAGCAGAAAACGAAGATCAAAGACATGCACGACGTGCTGCAGAAAACGAATATGGGAGACGCGCACGGTTTGCAGATGACCGACAAATAAAGAAAGCTCGACGTGCATCTGAAACCGAACATCAAAGAAATGCACGACTTGCAGATAGCCAACACAGAATGGCAGCTCGATGTGCAGCAAAAACGAAGATCAAAGAATGCACAACGTGCAGATAGCGAACAGAGAATGGTGGCTCGACGTGCTGACAGAAGTTCAAGTATGAAATTGATCTTTTTATTTACTTCAATTATTACATGTTTTACTCTTATAAAATACACACATACAGGAGTAAATTATATACACAGCAATACTTTGAATGTGGCTCCCAAGAAGAAAGAGTAAAGGTAATTACCCGATCAACGACGGGTAATATTGCTAGTATACGTATATACATATACACATATATATACATATTGCATACAAACTTTTTGATAAGGAATGTATGTAATAGTCAAAATCTTTTATCCTCGGATTTTTAAAATTTGCGAAGCCACTGGTTTTAATATCAATTTCTACCCCCCCCCCTCTCTCGCTCTCTGCATATATATGTGTGTGTGTGTGTGTGTGTGTATCCTTTTATTCTTTTACTTGTGTCAGTCATTTGACTGCGGCCATGCTGGAGCACCGCCTTTAGTCGAGGAAATCGACCCCAGGACTTATTCTTTGTAAGCCTAGTACTTATTTATTCTATCGGTCACTTTTGCCGAACCACTAAGTTACGGGGACGTAAACATACCAGCATCGGTTGTGAAGCGATGTTGAGGGGACAAACACAGACACACACAGACACACACACACACACATATATACATGCATATATATACATACATATATATATATATATATATATATATATATATATATATATA
>NC_068984.1:131027280-131028247 GCF_001194135.2 Octopus bimaculoides | reverse complement strand
CAACAGCTACATACATGTGACCTTGTGCTAATGTGAGAAATTATTATTGTAGAAAGAAACAAGGACAAAAGTAGCAGCAGCAGCAACAGCAGCAGTAACAGCAGCAACAGCAGCAGTAACAGCAGCAGCAGCGAAATCAAGTGCAATGTTAGGTGCAGCAACTGTAGCAGTGTGTGAACTGGAAAAACCAGTTGCAAAAACAATAACCAGAACAACAACAACAACGTCTGCTCTTTCAACAAAAGTGAAGGACAATAACTTCAACCCAAACCACCGTAACCACCACCACCACCACCACAACCACCACCACTACTACTACTACTACTATTACTTCTACCACCACCTTTAGTACTACCCATCACAACCATCTACACCACCACAGTTGCTGCAATTGCTGCTGCTACTACTACTACTACTACTACTACTACTACTACTATACTTATATTACTACCACCATCACTCTCAGCACCACCACCATAGCCACTACTACTACTACTACTACTACTACTACTTCTATTACCTTTACACTTCCACTATCACCACAGTCAACAACAGCAACCACGGAATAATTACCACTACAACCACAACCACAACCACCACCACTGTCACCACCACTACCACCTCCGTCACTGTCGTTTCTACACCACCACCAACAACAGCACCAGCAACAACGAGACCACCACCAACAACACCAACACCTCCACCGTCGCCACTACGAACAACAACAACAACAAAACCACCACCGCCACCACCATTACCACCATGACCTCCACTACCGCTACCAACACCACCACCGACACCACAACAACGATAAAACCACCATGGCCACCACCAACATCAACATCGCCTCCACTACCGCCATCACCAACAACACCACAACAACAACAACAACAAAACCACCACCACCACCATCACCATTACTACCATCACCACCACCACTTCTACTGCAACCACCACCACCACCACC
>NC_068984.1:131025080-131026340 GCF_001194135.2 Octopus bimaculoides | reverse complement strand
GGGAGGCTGTTGCAACAGCCGCGTAGCATCTGCAGAAGAAAAACAAAAATGAAATAAAATAAAAACAAAACAAAACAAGAAAAAAAGAAGCCACAACTGCCTCCTCCTCCTCCTCGTCCCCTCTTCTCCGCCTACCTATCAAAACCCTATCTGCCATCTTTACCTACGAAGCAGGAAAGCACGTGTTCGCTTGCACTTACTCACACTTTCCCTCCCTGCTTCTAGTCGTGCAGTTGCCCGTTGCTGTTGTTGCCAGTTGCAGCAAACAGGAGGCATGCAAACAGCCAACAACAACAACAACGACGACCACGACCACGACCACGACGACTACTACCACCACCGTGATGACGACATCTTTGATGGCGCCGGAGGTGACGACGAACCACGAACCACGAAGACGACAGCGTTAACAACAAAATAACAAATAACAGCCATTAACAAGAACAACATCAATAACTAGAAGCATGGGAAAAAGCAAATGCAACAACAAAAAATAACTACAGCGACCACAACAACAGCAACAAACATATCTAAACAAACACACAACGGCTAAACTGACAATAACAGCGACGGCGGCGACGGCTGCGACCCAGGCTCTCTCATCATCATCATCATCATCATCATCAGTGTAGCAGCGAATAAACGCAGCAGCTATTAACTGCAGCAGCTATTAACTGCAGCAGCTGCAGCGGTTGCAGCAATTTGCAGAGGCTGCAACTGCAGCATCTGTTAACGAGAGCCTGCAAACCCTGTAAATGTGCAGTTGCTCGCTCATGTTATACATTTACAAGTAACTTGACACCATCACTTCACCTAAATCTCTCTCTCTCTCTCTCTCTCTCTCTCTCTCTCTCACTCTCTCCCTCATTCACTCTGTCCCTCCCTCCATCCCTCTCTCTTTTATCTCTCTATCTCACACAACCTTTCTCCCACTTTCTCTCTCTCTCTCTCTTTTCCTCTTACTCTCTATTGGTCTCTTTTTCTTTATCCCTCTCTCATTTAGCATCACTTGCTCGCTTTATCTCTCTCTCTCTCTCTCTCTCTATCTATCTATCTATCTATCTATCTATCTACCTATCTATCTGTCTATCTATCTATCTATCTATCTATCTATCTACCTATCTATCTACCTATCTATCTGTCTATCTACCTATCTATCTATCTATCTATCTATCTATCTATCTATCTATCTATCTGTCTATCTATCTATCTATCTATCTATCTATCTATCTATCTATCTATCTATCTATCTATCTATCT
>NC_068984.1:131020106-131024221 GCF_001194135.2 Octopus bimaculoides | reverse complement strand
ATTTGTAAATATACTTAAATCTTACCGTATCTAATTTTATGCACCTCCCCCTCTACATGTTACATGTATAGGTGAAATATATACATACACCAAGCAAAAAACTGCATGAACTATTTAATGGTGTTTGCGCGCTTTTTTTTCTTCTTTTTCTTGAAGGTGACCAGACAGACTTATTATTCGCATTGCCGAGAATCCTTTTGCATCTCGAGCGGGCGACTCAGTCACAAGTTTTTCGCGCCTTAACTTCTACACATTAAAATGAGGGAACGAAATTTGTTTAAGGGTTGCAAAATCCAGTTTTTCAGGTGGATGTTAAAAGTGTTTTCATTTTCCCCTCACCCTACCCCACGACCAACCTGGAAAATCTTGGGGAGCGTGTTTGCATCACCTGCACCACCAATTTCCGAGTCTATGCCTCCACGACTTGTCTCGTTGAGTCAGCAAGGACTAAATTAACAAGGACTTCAGAAGGGCGCCATTTGCGTTTTCTTATTAACAACAACCACCTTGAGCTGAACTCAGTAGTTGTGACTACCTCCCAAGTTGGATTTCTTCAGAAATAATACATTGATCTTTTTCTTTTCTCATTTTGTCCAAACAAT
Source organism: Octopus bimaculoides (assembly GCF_001194135.2). Lineage (NCBI taxonomy): Eukaryota > Metazoa > Mollusca > Cephalopoda > Octopoda > Octopodidae > Octopus > Octopus bimaculoides. Next base: position 131,023,619 of record NC_068984.1, on the reverse strand, counting down.
GCGTGGGGCCTCTGTAGCGCAAGGGGCGACAAAGAAGGTAATAAAGAGAACTATAATAATTCAAAAGATATCGATTAAGTGGAAGCTTAACGGACTAAATATCATAAACCAGAGGAAAACAAGGCGATGTTAATGAGTTCCAGAGAGCTGTAGTTTGAGGAAAGAAGCTGCCAGATTAAAAGTCTTATGACGAACAGAGGAATGATGCGCCCGAGAAGGGAATTGATGTCACATTTAAAGATCTTGACAGAGGGTACTAGGCCAAAGAATTACACCAATAAGAGCAATGAACATGGAATACTTATAGAAAAAATACAACGCGGATAAATTTCGACGATGAAACAAAAACTGCCACCTAGTCGAAAGAAAAGAACCCACCATGTTAAAATCTCGTCTCTGAACTCGATTGAGCAATTTAAAAGAATCAGAGGAGGACTGGAACCTGACTGGAACATCTTTTAAGAGGGATGATATGGGGTTAAATAGCAACAACAATTAGAACAAACATATATCCCATAAACCTTACATAAATAGCTTTTGATGACTTGGAAATCAATCAAAACACTAGATCTACCATCCTTATATAGTCGTTACGTTCTAAGTATATCTTATTTCTTTATTGCCCACAAGGGGCTAAACAATGACAGACAAAAGTATTAAGTCGATCACATCGAGCCCAGTGCGTAACTGGTACTTAATTTATCGACCCCGAAAGTATGAAAGACAAAGTCGACCTCGGCGGAATTTGAACTCAGAACGTAAATACAGACGAAATACCGCTAAGCATTTCGCCCGGCGCGCTAACGTTTCTACCAGCTCGCCGCCTTTGTAAGTATATCTCGTTCTAAGTATATCTGCCACAGAGCAAGAGTAATATAAATTCTATGAGTAACTTAGTACAGCCATCTCGAAGATTCAGCATAGGAACAAACTTGTTTTGATGGAAGATTCAATGCTCGAGTGGGTGCTAACTATCAAATATGGCCTAATATTCTTGGTTTGCGTGAAGTGGGGCGATTGAGCGCAGGTGACCTACGTCTTCTTTCACTTTGCAGTGAATTTGACCTTGAATTCCTCAACTCTTTCTACCAGCCAACGAAGAACCAAAGAAAGTGTTATATCATTGATTAAGTAGTGTATGATCGAATACATAATCACGAGGCGACTTGGCGTGAATGTCTTTTGGTTCCTTTCACAGCACTTGTTATCTTTCAAATCAAACTCTTTTGCCAAGTAAAGATTCTTTCTGCATTGCTCGAAAGAGGTTTATAACCAATTCGTCGATTCCGAAACGCATCACTGTTTTGACATTGAAATCCAGCCACATTAAGAAAGAGTTATCTGATCGACTTGAAATCTTTCCTATTTGAATGTAAATAACTGATGGTATCGAATCATCTTGGAAATCCCTCAGAAACATTATCTACAACACTTCCTCAGAGGTATTGGACCTCCCTTTGTGGAAGTATCAAGGTTGGTTTGATGACATGATGCATGATTCGCATAAAGCCTGGATCTATGGTAAACACTCTAATATAAAAAATAACGTGCATAAAAAACGCAAAAAACAGGTGCAAACTTCACTCTGAAGAATGAAAGAGGCTTGGTGGTCATCTAAGACTGCGAACTCCTGGAGGAAGCGAACAAGAAAGACTCAAAAGCTTTCGACGATCTCAGAAAAGTATTTGGACCCCTGGAAAATGGTTCATCTCTTGTTTTGTCTTCTGGTGATCACACTCTTCTGACTCAAAGAATCTTTCTCTATGCCGATGGAAGGAGCATTTTGAAGTAATTCTTAATTCCAACTTTGTCGTCAATGATAATGCAACTGATTTCATTCCTTAAAAGCTAAAAATCTTGGAGTTGTCGCTTGAATCATGTTTAAAGAAAGTTGAAGATACCATAAAGCAAATGTCATCAACTGAACCCCTGGCAAGGATGATATACCATTCGAAATCTTCAAGTAGATTCAAGTGTTTTCAGCTTTTTGAAGTCATCAGAAGATTTGGACATGTAACACAAGGCTGCCAGGGTGCATCCATCAAGCATCTCTTCAAAAGCAAGAGGTAAACAGTTGTCTGCGATGACTCACGTGGTATCTCTCCCCTGTGTATTGCAGATAAAATCCTGGCAAGAGAAATTCTTAACAGCTTATCAGGCATGTTATCAATAACATCTTTCCTAATTCATAACGTGGGTTCAAATCAGGTCGTGTTACACTGACATGATCATTTCGTTAAACTTGAATGTATTTTATACAGCTCACAAAAGCATTCGACATTGATAACAGAAACCCTTTGTGGAGAGTTAAATAAAAAATAAATAAAATGGTATACATGATAAAATGATAAATGCCACCATTTCTTTTCATACAGGCGCGAAAGCATTTGATTTATCAAACGGTCAACTTTCAGACTCTTGACTTTCAGAACAACACAAAACAGCGACGTGTCATGACCCCAGTTCTTTCCATTCATGCTGCACCATGCTTATGGCAATCTCGATTCAGGTGTACAATTTCAATTCTGTACCAGTGGCGGCCCCTTCAATCATCAATGCTTTAAAGCCAAAACACTTGTCCGAATGGCAATAATACGTGACTTCTTATTTGCTAAATGCTGCTGCACCTGTTGCAACATCTGTCAAAGAAGCACAAGGGCTTATTAACTGTTTCTCTACTGCGAGTAGAACTTTCAAACTCTCTATCGCAATGTTTTCCAAACTGTGTGTCGCGACACATTAGTGTGTCACCAGCAGGGCGTAGGTGTGTCACAAACGAATGGGAAACCAATATATAAAATATCCAATACCAATTTGTTTCAGCTTTTCAGAACCTGTTTGTTAGCATAGCGAACACATCAATGCATGTACCTACCGGCTATCGTTTCCCACTTAATGTTTGGAGACGGGATTTTTCATTATATTTTATTCAATGTAAAAGAATTAACATATTGAGAGTAAATTGAAAATCGATTAATGATTTTCAAATCCTCACCTATTTCAAATTGCCAAAAGTTATTGTTCACCTATGCTGGTATTAAGCATTACTAAGGGTGAACTAATTATTATGAAATCACATTAAACTCATGCCACACTTGACCCTTGTTCGTCGGTCTCGCGGGCTTACCGAAGAAGAACTAGCCGAAATCAAGAATGATCGGTGTCTGTTACTGTTTTATGAAGAGGGGAACTTACAGAACTTTTGGATTCATGTTTCAAAAAAGCATCCAAACCAAGCTAAAAAAAAAAAAAAAAAAGGCTTTACAAATTGTTTTGCAGCTTTTTACTATATACTTTTGCGAAGCATCTTTTTCAGCAATGCTAAACTTAAAGACATCGAAACGTGGAAACTTGAAAATATCTACTATTCCAACTAATATCCAAAACCTCTTTTCTTCCCATAAAGCTCATGTATCTCACTGCAATGGTAAGTTATAAAAGTTATTTTTTATTAACCCTTGCACATATTTACAGATTATAAGACTAAGATGCAGGTAGTTTATCGATGTTTCC
>NC_068984.1:131018360-131019952 GCF_001194135.2 Octopus bimaculoides | reverse complement strand
TATTTTTCAAAACGAAACAAAACGGTAAGAGAGAAAATAATGTTTATTTTTGTATACTTCCACTTTATTTATATTTGAAAAGTTTCGTCTTGCTTTTTTGAATTGCAAAGTCTTTGATCAGATCCTTAAAATTAATCTTAGGTAACACATCTGCATCTATACTTAGTAGAGATAAAGGCATTCCGAATATTACTTTAGCAAGTTTAAAGCGATTTCTTTTGTGCCGTAAACCATTTACCATTTCTGTGGTGTCCCCTCCTTCCCTTGATGCCCTAAGCACGTGCTTATTTTGTTTAATGGTTAATCCAGTGCTGTCTCAACTACTCCTGCTGTGATCAGAGATGCACATACAATCAGTCGGCGAGCTGGCAGAAACGTTAGCGCGCCGGGCGAAATGCTTAGCGGTATTTCGTCTGCTGTTACGTTCTGAGTTCAAATTCCGCCGAGGTCGACTTTGCCTTTCATCCTTTTGCGGTCGATTAAATAAGTACCAGTTACGCACTGGGGTCGATGTAAACAACTTAATCCGTTTGTCTGTCCTTGGTTGTCCCCTCTGTGCGTAGCCCCTTGTGGGTAGTAAAGAAATAGCACATACCATCAGCCACTAAGGGACAGGAACATGCTGAACTGGTTAAGGTCAAACAACTGACAAGCAAACCTGTGGTCTTGAGCAGAATATTTGCTGTAGCCTGTCTTTTACACCAAGACAAAATCGTACGTGTTAATGCTTTCATCCTTTGGCGAAAGCGATAGTGTAGCGGACGAGACAGAAAGAGCTGGAGACAGGATAACTTTCCTTCATTGACTTTTTCAAATTCTATCCGGAGAGAAAAGTGCTGATGGAGTGGCAGTCCCCGCCACTCCGTATTTTTGTTGAAAGGTCGGTAAATGTAACAAGGCTGACCTGTGTGAATGGGCCTACTCTGAGTATGCGCCTGTAGATCGGAGGGCAAGAAGCAGAAAGGGGCTCAGCCTGGGATGCTCTTAGCTATCGAGATGTCCAAGATGTGTAAAGTTCCTTGTGCCCCTGAGTGGTGTTCCCACTTTTGGGGAACTTTTTATTGTTTGATATTTTATTGTTAATTGTTATTATTTTATTGCTTACAAGGGTTTTATATAAAGCCTCATTGTCCTTTCTTTTGTATCGGCATTTTTGTTTTGTGTGCGGAGCTAGTAATAAAGAATTATTATCATTATTATTTATTGTCTTTGCACAGTTTCTAACGCCTTTTATTATTATTTATTATTATCTAATGCTTTTTATTATTATTAATACTATTATTATTATTATTATTATTATTATCATTATCATTATCATTATTATTATTATTATTATTATTATTATTATTATTGTTATTATTATTATTATTATTATTATCATTATCATTATCATTATTATTATTATTATTATTATTATTATTATTATCATTATTATCATTATCATTATTATTATTATTATCATTATCATTATCATTATTATTATTATTATTATTATTATTATTATTATTATTATTATTATTATTATTATTATTATTATTATTATCATTATTAAGTGGTGAGCTGGAGGAATCGTTGTTAGCACGCCGGACTAA
>NC_068984.1:131017074-131017472 GCF_001194135.2 Octopus bimaculoides | reverse complement strand
CTACAACATTTTTTGGAAGTTACTGGAGAAAGCTTGTAAACCGGGTAATGATAGCTGTGATCTTTGTCATACAGAAAAGAGGAATATTTTGTTCTATAAAACTTGTTATATCAAAAACAACCATTCAGAACTAACGTAAATCAAAATATTTGAAATATACTTTAAAACTTCGAACTGTCTCATAATAAGCAAACATGTTTTATTACAGAAAGTAATACGTTACAAAAATCTGCAATTTTCTGTTGAACTATGTCAAAACGTCTGGTGGCTTAACTTCAGACTGTTGTATGGTTTTCTATTATTAATGAATATATTCTGCAATTTTTATTGATTTTATAATTTCATTTTTATTATTTATTTTTTTGCTTAGGTCTAGGCATTTTTTTTTTTTTTTTTTT
>NC_068984.1:131015198-131017064 GCF_001194135.2 Octopus bimaculoides | reverse complement strand
TTTTTTTTTTTTTTTGTAAACATGCACAAGATGTTTGAATCATTGTCTCGTGCCTGACAATAGATAAGACGTGATATTTTAAGTTTCACTTTGTGAAGTTTCAGCTTAGAATAAATTTTTACTGTACGTGCACACACATGTATACATACACACATACATATATGTACGTATACATACATAAGCAAAACTCACACACATAAATATACATGTGTAATGCATGTGTATGTATGCGTGCTTCTTGTGTTTATGTAGCAATATGCCTGAGTCTATGTGTGTATGTGTGTGTGTGTGCATGTAGTATATATATAAGTAACATACACACACACGCTCTCTCTCACACATACACACGCATGCACACTCACACACACATGCACACACACGCATGCACACTCACACACATTCACGTACGATGAAAGTACACGAATTCATGCCTCTTGTATTTGTCTCTGTCTAAACACACACGCATACTCATTCTTCACACACACACACACACACACGCACACACACACACACACACGGATGTACACTCTCATTCTTATTGTCTCTTGTATGAATTCTCTTTCCATTGGCACGTTTCACTTTTTTTTGAGAATGCAAACGTACGTTGACCATCCAATGCTGAGTTAGTAACAAAAAGTATATCATATATGTATATATATACATATATAACTGTATATATATATATATATATATATATATATATATATATATATATATGCATATATATATATTTATATATGTATATATATATGTATATATATGTGTGTATGTATATATATGTGTATATGTATATGTATATATATGTATATATATATGTGTATACATGTATGTATGCATGTATGTATATATATTTGTGCGTGTGTGTGTTTGTCTTCCTCTATATGTGTGTGCATAAATTTATATGTATGTATATATATACACGTCAACATATACATACACACACACTCACACACACATACACTTTTACTTATGTGTGTGTATGTGTGCTCGAGTGTATAAATAGCTATTTTTAATCACATACATAAAAGCATACAATCTTACATCCCACGCCATGCGCATGCGCGCGCACACACACACATACACAGGCACATATATATATATATATATATATATGCATATTTGTGTGTATGTATGCATATATATATATGTATGTATGCATGTATATATATATATATATATATATATATATATATATATATATATATATATATATATATATATATATATACATATGTATGTATATATATATATGTATATATGTGTGTGTGCGTGCGTGAACGTGTGTGTGTGTATGTATGTATGTATGTATGTATTTACAAATACATATAAGCATATCCACGTTCATGCATGCATGAGCGTGTATGTGTGTATGTACATATATCATACATACACACATGCACACTCACACACACGCACACACAGACACACACACATGAAAGAAAGAGGGGGAGAAATGTGGGTAGAAAGATTGATTGGTGGTTGAGAAGAAGAGGATATTCTTAGAAGCGTGTGAAGACTTTGACAAGTGTTAAAAGCTTTTGTCAGTCTCTTCCTGGTTTTATGTGTTTCGGGAGAATTGAAGACGCGAAATATGGTCAATGAAGAGAATGGACTTAAAGAAGAAGAGACGGGGAGATGTGATGGAAGAAAGAAAGAAAAGAAGAAAAAAGAAATGAGGGAAATAAAAGAGGAGATAAAATATTAGATAAATAGAAATAGGAATAGAAATAAAGGTGGAAGAAAAGAAATAAGAATGAAGTAATGATGGAAGAAGAAGAAGAAGAAGAAGAAGAAGAAGGAGGAGGAGGAGGAGGAGGAGGAGGAGAAGAAGAAGAAGAAGAAGAAGAAAAAGAAGAAGAAGAAGAA
>NC_068984.1:131014060-131014808 GCF_001194135.2 Octopus bimaculoides | reverse complement strand
AAAGAAGAAAATGGAAGAAGAAGAAGAAAAAGAAGAAGAAGAAGAAAAAGAAGAAGAAGAAGAAAAAGAAGAAGAAGAAAAAGAAGAAGAAAAAGAAGAAGAAGAAGGAGGAGGAGGAGGAGGAGAAGAAGAAGAAGGAGTAGGAGGAGGAGGAGGAGAAGAAGAAGAAGGAGGAGGAGGAGGAGGAGGAGAAGAAGAAGAAGAAGAAGAAAAAGAAGAAGAAGAAGAAGAACGAGGAGGAGAAGAAGAAGAAAAAGAAGAAGAAGAACGAGGAGGAGAAGAAGAAGAAAAAGAAGGTGGTGCTGATGATGTTGATGATGATAATGATGATGATGATGATGATATAGAAGTGGATGAGAAGAAGAAGAAGGGTTGAGGAAAGGGAGAAAGAGAAGGAGGTTGGATAAGATGATGGAATGGAAGGTGGGCGGGGTAGGGGAATGAAGAAGCGAGTGAAAAGGTGGAGGACGAAGCAGATGGGGAGAATGAGAATAAGGGAGTTTACAGTGTCAAGCAATAAAAGCAGAGCCGTGGCTGTTATTTCAGTATGTGTCGTCTGTCAGAAATGGATGCGCGGTAAATTATCAAATGTCGGCTGCTTTTTGCAAGAACGGAAATCAAAACACATTTCTTTGTTATAAACATGAGAAACATTTCAACAAGTGATGCAGCTGCAATATGATGGAGATGGATGGCGGGGGGGGGGCAGATGGGAAGAGAGAGAGAGAGAGAGAGAGAGAGAGAGAGA
>NC_068984.1:131012669-131013543 GCF_001194135.2 Octopus bimaculoides | reverse complement strand
GTAAAATTTTGAGGAGGAAGTAATACATACAAGTGCAGAGAAGTTTGTGAAAGAGCGAGAGAGAGGAAGGAAGAAAGAAAGAAAGAAAGAAATAAAGAAGGAAAGAAAGAAAGAAAGAAAGAAAGAAAGAAAGAAAGAAGGAAAGAAAGAAAGAAAGAAAGAAAGAAAGAACAGAAAAAGCAATGAAAGTAATGAAAGAAAGAAAGGAAGAAAGAAATAAAGAAGGAAAGAAAGAAAGAAAGAAAGAAAGAAGGAAAGAAGGAAAGAAAGAAAGAAGGAAAGAAGGAAAGAAAGAAAGAAGGAAAGAATAGAAAAAGCAATGAAAGTAATGAAAGAAAGAAAGAAAGAAAGAAAGAAAGAAAGGAAGAAAGAAAGAAAGAAAGAAAGAAAGAAAGAAAGAGAGAAAGAAAGAAAGGAAGAAAGAAAGAATGAATGAGAAAGGAAAAATAGATAGATAGATAGATAAGAAAGAAGTTAAATAGGGAGAAGTTAGACGCGGAGGGAGTTGTGCTGTTTGGGAGTGAATAAAGAAGAAATGACAAATAGGGAGTAAAGTTTTAAAAAGAGAGCTGTAAGGAAAGTGAAATGAAAGAAAGAGAGCATGAGAGAGAGAGAGAGAGAGAGGGGGAGAGGAAGAGAGAGAGAGAGAGAGGGAGAGAGAGAGACGAAGAAAGAAAGAAAGAATGAATGAACGCCTGGGAGGCTGAGCAAAAGAAGAGTGAATGAAAAAGTGAATAAAAGAGGAAGAAAGTAATATTAAGAAAATGAGAAAGAGAGGGAGGGAGGTTGGGAGAGGAGAGAGAAGCAAAGAGGTAAGAACATGCAAAACAGAGAAAAGGGGCGGGAGAGAGAGAGAGGAGGGGAGATGAAGAGA
>NC_068984.1:131011063-131012183 GCF_001194135.2 Octopus bimaculoides | reverse complement strand
CTCGTTCAAAACAACGAATTAGTTTTGAGAAAAGAGAAACTGTTAGGAAAATTCCCCTGGTGAGAGAAGTTGGAGAAGATTGAAAAACTGTCTTTTCCAGAATCTGAAAAAAAAAATAAAAACATCATATTTTTTTTTCTTCTGTCATTACTGACTGTTTTTGTTTTTTCTTTTTTTTTGCGACTCATTGCATATTGGAAGAGTAAACGGTTGTGTGTGTGTGTGTGTGTGTAAGTTATTAGAATTTCTATGATGAGAATTATATAAGTAATGGGCAGTCAGTTGTTTGGAAAATCAGAAACACCAGTCTGACTGCTCTCTCTCACACACACACACACACGCACACACACACATACAAACATACACACACATACAAACATATATATATAGCTATATTCATGTATATATACACACACAGGTACGTGACTGCGTAAGTCTGTATATATGTGTGTGTGTGTGCCTATGTGTGTGTGTGTGTGTGTGTGTGTGTGTGTGTGTGTTTATTTTTTCACAAGCTAAAACAATGCAAGTTATAAGAAACAATACAAGTCGATGGTTTGTACTTTTAATTTGCTTGAACCCTTTCTGCATGGAATCTTCGGAGAAATTGTTTCCTGAAGAATTGGTTCCGACCCCTAAATGTTGGAATACAGCGTAAAAGTACAGACCATGAACTTTCATTATATCTTAAAATTTGCATTGTCGGGGGTTATAATAAATAAATAAATAAATAAATAAATAAATAAAAACATTTACATAGATGCAGGAGTGGTTGTGTGGTAATTAGCTTGCTTACCAACCACATGGTTCCGGGTTCAGTCCCATTGCGTGGCATCTTGGGCAAGTGTCATCTACTATAGCCTCGGGTCGACCAAAGCCTTGTGAGTGGATTTGGTAGACGGAAACTGAAAGAAGCCCGTCGTATATATGTATGTATGTATGTACGTATATACTCTCTCCTTATTTCTGTCTGTGTTCCTTTCAGTTGAAGAGCGTAGATCGAAACGTCCAAGACTTTCTCTATTCCCGAGCGTTAAACTAATATATCCATTTGTTGTTTACACCACCTGTCTTCGTCTGTTGTTTTTTTCGTAAATTCTCCCATATATATATATATATA
>NC_068984.1:131005008-131008841 GCF_001194135.2 Octopus bimaculoides | reverse complement strand
AATATGTGACACTTATTCGGTAGCCATGACAAAACTCCGAGTTTCGGATGCCGGGGTGGGAACCCACTCCAACACCTCTTCAGTTATCCGGCCAGGAATTTTCAATGGCCGGATAACTGAAGAGATATTGGCGTGGGTTCTCACCCCGGCATCCTCGGAGTTTAATCATGGCTACCGAATAAGTGTCACATATTTTTACAGATATACATATATATATTTCTTTATTTCCCACAAGGGGCTAGACATAGAGGGGACAAACAAGGACAGACAAAGGGACTAAGTCGATTATATTGACCCCAGTGCGTAACTGGTACTTATTTAATCGACTCCCGAAAGGATGAAATGCAAAGTCGAACCACAAGTGATTTCTTTTGTGCCGTAAACCATCTACCATTTCTGTGGTGCCCCACTTCCTTTGATGCCCTTAGTACGTGCTTATTTTTTTTTATGGTCAATCCTACGCTGATGCTCATCATTTATCTCTATTGTACGGCAAAGATGATGACAAGCTAAAAGTGGACATCGATACCAGTATCTCTTCCGGTGACCTTAGTGTTTCCTTTACTCATGTACTACCGTCTGCCGCCAGGAGTGTGAAGCATATACTAAACTACACACTTCGTTTACCTTCCTCAGCCAGGCTAAAATTGTATGTTTATTCACAAAAGAGTTTTACTTTACATCACATTTCAAAACATCTTCTCAAAACGCTATGTAATACTCAGTGAATTAAGTTTTTTGGTCTGTTATCTCAATTATTCTATTATATACAAGTTTATTTTATACTTTACCTTTTACTTGTTTCACTCATTGGATTGCAGCCATGCTGGTGCACCACTTCAAAAGGTTTAATCCAACAAATTGAATCCAGTATTTATGTTTGCTTGGGTTTTTTCCCCTTTAAATCTAATACTTATCCGAACGTTTTCTTTTGCTGAACCGCTAAGTTGTGGCAATATAAACCGACGCTGGTTGTCGAACGGTGATGGTGGAGGGTGGACAACACAAAGACACACACATATGTAGGTACAAATGTGTGTGTGCGCGTGTGTATGTGCGTGCGGCTTCCACGTAGTTTTTCGTCAATCAAATTCACTTACAAAGCATTAGTCACTCCTAGGCTACGGCAGAATAGTGCTCCGCAACTGGTATGCCGCGTCACACTTTTGTGCTACGAGACGATGCTAGGTGTGCCGCTGTGTAACCTGAATATAATTTTTTTCCTTATACTTTTAGTTATATTTTTAGTTCAGGCGTGCCATCGAATTTTAAAAAGAATATAAGAATATAAATCAAAGAAGGTTGCGGAGCACTGCTGTGGAAGACACTTGCCAAAGATGCCGCGCAATGGAACTAAACCCGAAACCCTGTGGACGCAAAGCGAGCTTGTTAACCATCCAGTCATTCCTAACGATTTTATCTTTATTGTTAAACTAGCAAAGGCACCTTTTAGTTTCCTTGTAACCCTCCTCTTTTTCCCTAACTCTGTGTATTCACTGCTTGTTTAATTTTGTATCATATCTCAGACAATCATCTCAATAACCATGTAGTTTCTACAGCAGCAACAATGTCGATTCGTTTTTGCATTCCGGTCATACAAACTGCAAACGACTGAATTGAGTCAGAGAACGTTCTAGTTAGATGACCTCTCCAGTGCTGGAGCTACAATAAAATACCATTTTTTTTTTCATTTGGGAATAGGAAGGAAAGAATATCAACTGCTTTAACACCATCTGACATGTTATGGTATTTTTGTGCCTTTGGTGGATTTCACTTTAGTGCACTTATTTGGTATTGGTAGGCCCGAGCATTATAGTTCGGTGGCACTTGACCAAGGTGCCGCGCAGTGAAACTGAACCTGAAACCACGTGGTTGCAAAGCGAGCTTCTTAACCACACAGCTATGTCTGCACCTATATGGTGTAAGGAGATTCAGTGTGGTACACGGAATGTGACAAGGCTGGCCCAGCGAATTACAGGTACACCTCGTTTTTACCAGTTGAGTGAACTGGAGCAACGTGAAATAAAGTGTCTTGCTCAAGGATACAACGCATCGCTGGGAATCGAACTCGCGACCGTGAGTCGAATACACTAACCACTAAGCCATATGCTTTCATTATGATACATAGATGGCTGTTTTAATCTAATACTGTTTCTATAACATCCATTGATGTTTTGTTTAGTGCGGGTGGTTAAAAGCAACATCAGCGATTTTTCAGTCATTGTTTTCTTACATCAGTGACAGTAAATCTTATCATAGCATGTGGTTGGCAGTGACTAGATCCCACTAACAAAGCCTCACAAAGCAGAAATGTGCATTGAGTATTCCCACCGCCGCTACTAGACGATTTTTGTCAGCTACTGACATATTTTTGTGTTTTTAAGCACAATGCATCCATAAAGAATATTATTTCTGGACGGATACCGCACTTAATTTGCTTTTCTTGATGTGTTTACATTAAGTATGATACACAGATGACTATTTTAATGTTACACTGTTTCTGCTGCATATATCGAGTTATTATTGTTTTTGTTTAATCCCAGATTTCCTCTGATCAAAGCCGTTCCAGTCATGACGCTCCCGTCTTTTTTTTTTTTTCTTATTTGTTTCTTTTTAGAAACAGTATATGTACAACTATATTCTCTTCCGCATCCTGTCTTGTTTAAGATGGATGGGAGCGGTTATTGCTTGCAACTCGAGCGACTAGGTGGAATCTCTCATGTTTGCTCATGCATGCTTAGCTGTGTGTGTGTGTGTGTGTGTGTGTGTGCGTGTACATATGGTATTCAAATACAACACTAAGTTATCTCCCTTACACACGTTAAGCGGGCCGCGAGAGACCTCATATGGTCTTTTGGCCTGCAAAAAATAACAGCTAAATCTCTCTTAAATCACAGTGCTTTCTTAAATCACACACTGTCAAAAAAGCGTGGTAGGGACACATTGAACAATACAGTTTTTTATTTCTTGAGAACTATGACACAAAAGGCCGGTTTCCATGGTGTATCAAGATCACTACAGTCCTTCTGAACGGGACGCCGGTCCGTTGTAGATTTGAAGGTCAGCAATCATGAGGAGAGGGAACAAGTCGATTGCACCGACTCTAGTACTTGACTAGTACTTTATTTTATTGACCTTGAAGGCATGAAAGGCAAAGTTGATCTTGGCTTGATTTGGACATAGAACGTAAAGAACCCGAAGAAATACCGTTAAGCTTTTTGTCCGACGCGCTAACAATTCTGCCAGCTCACTGCCTGATAATATAATTAGGGGAACGTAATGCTTGAAAAAAAAAATGGAGTGGTAATAGCTTATATGCCTTTGATCACAGGTCTGCCAGATCAGGGTTCACTTGGGACCAAGCAATCACAGCAAATTCGAGTACGGGGGCTAGTCGATTACATCGACCCCAATGCTCAACTGGCATTTATCTTATCGACACCGAAAGTATGAAAGGCATAGTGGGCCTCGGTGGAATTTGAATTCAGAACGTGAAGATGGACAAATTATCGCTAAGCATTTTGGCCGGCTTGCTAACGATTCTGTCAGCAAAAATATTAAGCGAGGAAAAGTCTAATAGAATATTCTAGCTCAGATGTTTCTAAGTACTGTGCTATGGTACGCCTATGTCATATATGGACAGTATGTGTGCCGAGACTTTTTAATGCAAGCCAGAAAAGTACCAGAAAAAAAAAATGGAGTGGTAATAGCTTATATGCCTTTGATCACAGGTCTGCCAGATCAGGGTTCACTTGGGACCAAGCAATCACAGCAAATTCGAGTACGGGGGCTAGTCGATTACATCGACCCCAATGCTCAACTGGCATTTATCT
>NC_068984.1:131003459-131004890 GCF_001194135.2 Octopus bimaculoides | reverse complement strand
AAGAGATTGTAAACAAAGAGTGTAAACAAACTAAAGAGTGAAATGAAAAGTATTCTTTCACTGACTTCAATCACAGGACAACGGCCATGCTGTGGCACCATCTTCCCATGTTTAGTTGATCAGATCAAATCCAGTACTTATTTCAGTCTCGCTAACATTCGAGACATAAACACACACACACACACACACACACACAAACACACACACACACACAATCAAACAAGCATACGTTCACTACTCGCGCACACGCACCTATACATCTATACTTCTCAGTGCGTAACTAAAACCATTTTTTCTTTTATTAAGGCTTTTTTATGTGTTTGTAAAAGCCCCTTACAGCCGGTAAGCAACATTATAAAATACCCGAATCCATCATAATCATCAACTTTTCCGGATTTTCACAGAGAAATGAACCAACGAAACTGGGAACCTTCCATGCAAACGCTCAACCTACGAGAAAGAAACAACTGTTTTGAAGTTAAACAAACACAACAAAAGGTGGCATGGGAGGTAACTCTTTCCAGTAGACTACAGAATTATGTAACTTTGTAACATTCTTGAGTAGAAGCTCAGAGCCGTGATTGAGAGTAAATAAACTTAAATATCAATCCAAATATGATTGAGAAATATTTTAATCTATGACAAACTACAGTGAAAAGCTTTCTACAGGTTCAAACAGCTCTCAAACATATTCGAACTGGTATTACGTTGGGAATACCTACACAAGTGTACTACCCTCTAACTTCGTTTCAGAAGAATAAATATTTTTAAGGAAATTTTCAATAAATACAATTCAGATGGTGTAGATAACGATTATATCGGGACTTAATGTTTAAAAAGTTAGTAAATGTGCATACGTGCATACCGACACATATCAGATATATCTATAAAATGAGACTTGTGATTTTGAGAAAATTATGTGCGTGCGCGCGCTCCACATTTTTATTTATACATTAAACTCCACGGATATCATAATCTGCACCAACTGAAAGGTATTTAATCTCTTGCTTCAAACATTAAACTGCGGCCATGCTCAGGCACTGCCTTGAAGAGTTTAGTGGAACAAATTGATCCCAGTCTTTATGCTGTTATTTTATAGTCTGGTACTTATTCTATCATTCTCTTACTGTCGAACCATTAACTTATGGGAACGCAAACAAATCAACACCGGTTGTCAAGCGGTGGTGGAGAACAAATTGTATTGTTGGCACTCCGTCGATTACGACGTCGAGGATTCCAGTTGATCCGATCAACGGAACAGCCTGCTCGTGAAATTAACGTGCAAGGGGCTGAGCACTCTACAGACACGTGTACCCTTAACGTAGTTCTCGGGGATATTCAGCGTGACACAGTGTGACAAGGCTGACCCTTTGAATTACAGGCACAACAGAAACAGGAAGTAAGAGTGAGAGAAAGTTGTGGTGGAAGAGT
>NC_068984.1:131002091-131003364 GCF_001194135.2 Octopus bimaculoides | reverse complement strand
TTCGCTCAATAAACACTCACGACGCCCGGCCTGGGAATCGAAACCGCGAGTCCGCTGCCCTAACCACTGGGCTATTGCGCCTCCGGTGGAGAACAAATACACACACAAAGGCATATACGTATAAATACCTAACGACGGATTTCTTTCAGTTCCCGTCTACCAAATCCAATCACAAGGCTTTGGTCGACTCGGGACTATAGTAGAAGACACTTGCACAAGGTGCCACGCATTGGAACCGAACCTGGAACCATGTGGTTGGAAAGCAATCTTCTTACCACCACAGCCTAGAAACTTTCATTTTAAAAATGTCCAGTTTTTTTTTTGGTGGGGGTGGGGTTCAATTATGAGGAAACAAAGTCGTTTTGTGTGATTTATCCGATATTCCTCCTCCCCACCTATTCCGAAAATTTTTTTTTTCACAATAAATTCCGATATAATTGGTATGTACACCGTCTGAAAGATACATGTAGAAATTTTCATTAAAAGAACAACCATTTTTCTGAAAGTTATGAGGAAACAAAGTCGTGGATGTGGGATACCCGTGTTGGCATGCCTTCAGTTTGTAAACTTCATAAAAACTATTCAGATGTATTGTCTGGCAAAGTGAGTTGATCAAAGAACGTGTCTTCAAACTGAAATAAATGCAGCGTGGAAGGTACATATTAGCCATTCCAAAACTCACTTAGACCACCTCCACTCTATGGAGGGTTTCTTCTTAATGTTTTTATGTGTATCTTTCGCCGACTTGCATCAACATTGAAAAAGAAAAGAAAAACACTGAATATTTCTACGAATATCTCGAAGGACTTTACGAATGAAGTCCCTCGAGATATTTATTCTGTACCTAGTTATAGGCACTCCCTTCTCACTCTCGCTGTCGGAAAGACAGTAAACTAGAGATTGGCCCTGTGAAGACCCATAAACAATATTACTGTTCATTAATTATTATATAATTAAGGCGACGAGCTGGCAGAATCGTTAGGACGTCGAGCAAAATGCTTAGCGGCGTTTCGTCTGCCTTTACGTTATGAGTTCAAATGCCGCCGGGGTTGACTTTGCCTTCCAACCTTTCAAAGTCGATGAAATAAGTATCAGCTGAACACTGGGATCGATATGTTCGATTTTACCCCTCCCCTGAAATTACTGGCCGTGTGCCAAAATTTGAAACTTATTAATTATAATAAACACAAATTGGGCGCTGGAATAGCAGAATGGTTAAAACGCAGGAAAAGAATGGTAATGGGTACTGAGTTCATCTTTTCAGGAACGATAA
>NC_068984.1:130996886-131001674 GCF_001194135.2 Octopus bimaculoides | reverse complement strand
CTTCTAGATTAAAAAACATATTTATAAACATTTTTCTTCCTTTACTGAGTTTTCAATTTGAACTGATATCAGATATAAGTTGTATTGAATATTAACTGTTTTGTTTGTTTGTTTTTCTCCTTTCCTAATGTTTAATGTAGTTTTGTTGTTTTTTTTCGGAATTCTCTAAGTATGTCGTCAATCTCAGTAGCATTCATCACATATAATAAATCTCTGTCGTCTATCTTAGTAACATTCATCACATAGTTTGATAAATTCAGGAATAAAACGTCTACAAAAATGACCGGTAACAAAATAACATCGGTGACACCTATAGTGTAACACCGTACAAGATGGCGCGTCGGGTGAGTTTGACATTGACATTTTTGATTTCCTTTCTCTTATGTTTAGTTTCCTTTCTGTCTGTGAAAAATATTCGTGTTGACTTATTTATGATTTTGATCTTTGATTTACTTCGTTTTCGTATATTTACTGTAGATATAACGTCTGTAGCAAAGCCAGAGTTAAAGCAGGCGTCGGTAAATAGGACGGTGTCACATTCATGTATGCAAGGGCATAAGTAACTAAACCAAAAAAAAAAAAAAAAGGCCAAATTGGATATCAAAAACGGGTCTTTGGCTTTAATTTGCAAAAGAGTTACGCTATATTATAATCTCTTTATAATGATGGTGCATGATTTTGAAAATTATCAGAAAATCAGACATTCCGTGAGGGGATACGGTCGATTTCTCGTAACATATATTCAGATGAAACTTAAGGCGGCGAGCTGACAGAATCGTTACGGTGTCGGACGAAAAGCTGAATAGCATTTCTTCTAACTTAACGCTCTGAGTTCAGACGCCGCCGGGGTCGATAAAATAAGTACCATATCAGCACTGCAGGTTGATGTAATCGACTTAACTCATCGCCCGAAATTGCTGGCCTTGTGTCGAAATTCAAAACCCATATGTAGATGAGACTGGCGAAGGTAAAGAATACGCACACCCGGTGTTTTTAAGGTTTTGGGGTTAGGGTTACGCCAAAAACGGGTGGTGTGCGTATTCTTTACTTCCGGTCCTCAAACTTTTATCTTGCGGCCCGTTTGATATTTTCTTGAAATGGGTTTATTTAAACAAACATTTTAAAAATTTTCTACTATAGGCACAAGGCCTGAAATTTTGGGGGAAAGGGGTCCAGTCGTTTAGATCGACCCCAGTACGCAACTGGTACTTAATTTATCGATCCCGAAAGGCAAAGTCGACTTCAGCGGAATTTGAACTCAGAACGTAAAAGTGGACGAAATGCCTCTAAGCATTTTGCCCAGTGTTGTAACGACTCTGCCTGCTCGCCGCCTTCTTCATAATAATAATAATAATTTCAAATTTTGGCACAAGGCCTGCAATTTTGAGGCAGGAGGCATGTCAATTACATTGAACCCAGTGCACAGCTGATATTTATTTTATTGACTCTGAACGGATAAAAAGATAGAATTTCAACTGAAAACTTAAACAACCAAAAGAATTGCCACTAAGCATTTTGGTCCTACATACTAACAATCCTGCCCGCTTTACCGCCCAATAATGATGATAATAATCCTTTCTTATTTCTTTATTGCTCACAAGGGGCTAAGCATAGAGGACAGACAAAGGTACTGAGTCGATTAGATCGACCCCTGTGCGTAACTGGTATTTAATTTATCGACCCCAAAAGGATGAAAGGCAAAGTTGACCTCGGCGGAATTTGAACTCAGAATGTAATGGCAGACGAAATACTGCTAAACATTTCGCCCGGCTTACTAGCGTTTCTGCCATCTCGCCACCTTAGTAATAATAATAATAATAATCCTTTCTGCTATAGGCATAAGGTCAGAAATTTTGGCAGAGAGGTTTAGCTGATCACGTTGACCCCAGTGTTTAACTGACACTTATTACATCAATCCTGAAAAGGATAAAAGGCAATGAATTAAAAAGTATGTATATATGTGAACTCTGATCCATGCAGTCATAGAAAAACAGACGTTAAAATAGTGATGATGATTACTTGTCAAAAGTGACAACTTATAACAGTCGTATTGTAAGAGTGCGAAGGATAGAATATTGGCTTACAGCACACTCACTAATCGTGAGAATACACTCACCTTACAAATGAAGGCGGTGAGCTGGCAGAAACGTTAGCACGTCGGCAAAATGCTTGGCGGTATTTCGTCTGCCGCTACGTTCTGAGTTCAAATTCCGCCGAGGTCGACTTTGCCTTTCATCCTTTCGGGGTCGATTGAATAAGTACCAGTTACGCACTGGGGTCGATATAATCGACTTAATCCATTTGTCTGTCCTTGTTTGTCCCCTCTATGTTTAGCCCCTTGTGGACAGTAAAGAAATAACACTCACCTTACAAATGTACTTGTTTATTTATCTAACCCTTTTGTCAGTATAAAATTGACTGTCGATAATAGAAAGGTACTCTGAAATCTCTGGCCACTGTTTGGATATGTTGAATTTGTGAAGTTGTTGATGTTGTTCAATATGGTGTTTTGTTTCTCTTCTTACTTTTGAAGGTGTTGAGACTTGGATCAATGGGCTTCCCTGTTTACTTCGCTGCCGTTGGCCCTGAAGACACCAAAGATATTAAAATAATGACAATAGCTGATGTAAGTATGACACGTACTGACCTCCCTTACCCCATAAAGCTCAAATGGACCCCATTCCTATTGAAGTAAATGTGTCAGGGCTGCTATTACACACAAACATGGTTTTATGGTTAAGACACTTGCTTCACAGTTATATGATTCTAGGTTCAATCTCACTGTGAGTCACTTTGGGTCTCAGTGTCTCCTGTCATAGCCTCACATTAACCAATGCAGTCTTCATAGAATTTGGTATATGAAAACTGTACAGAACCTTGTTGCTTTGTACACACACACATATATCTTCTGTTACTGTATTGATTGTTTCTGTCAATCATTTTTTATCCCAAACAGTGGGACTGAACCTAAGGCCACATGATTTGCAAACAAGCTTCTTAACCACACAGCCATCCCTGTTCACTGTACCTCACCATAATTTCAAGCAGCTCTGCCCCTCATTTCTCTTACCAATCTCTAACTATGTAATAAACTCTGTACATGAATCATATTACTTTATTTATTTGTTCTTCCTATTGTGACTTTTGCATTGTGATTTTCTTCCATCTTCAGCTGCCAATATATGAACCGGCTCCAAAGAAGTATGTCTATCAGTTTGTACCTTCTGAACGAAATGTTTTGCAGAAAGGAATCGGAAGTGTACGCAGGTTCTTTGCTGGATATCAAGAATCAATGAAGGTATGGAAGATGATTCTTTGTCTTTTGTCATCTTCGTCATCACCGTTATCAATAATTCCATCGTTAAAGCATGCGGTGGTTGTGAAGTTAACTCTTTAGCATTTAGATCAACCATATCCAGCCCAGATATTCTTCTTGCTTTATGTTCAAACTGACCAGATCCTGTCTATCACACCTACCCTACAATGTCATTCTGAAAATAAAACATGACGTGGTCAAAATATCGAAGCTACAAGATAATGCATGATTAATTCAAAACAATGTGAATAAATAAGCACTGCATTTGACGGAGTATTCTGAATGCTAAAGGGGTAACTCTTCAGCTATATCCAGCCAAAATATTCTACCTGTTTTATGTTCAAACTGACAAGATCCTGCCTCTCATGCTTATCCTACAATGACATTCTAAAAATAAGCAATCTTATCATTGAAATCTCAAAGCTACGTGATAATACATTATTGGCTGACCAAAGCCTTGTAAGTGGATTTGGTAGACGGAAACTGAAAGAAGCCCGTCGTATATATCATCATCGTTTAACGTCCGCATTCCATGCTAGCATGGGTTGGACGATTTGACTGAGGACTGGTGAAACCGGATGGCAACACCAGGCTCCAGTCTGATTTGGCAGAGTTTCTACAGCTGGATGCCCTTCCTAACGCCAACCACTCAGAGACTGTAGTGGGTGCTTTTACGTGTCACCCACACGAAGGCCAGTCAGGCGATACTGGCAACGGCCACGCTCGAAAATGGTGTCTTTTATGTGCCATCCGTACAAGAGCCAGTCCAGTGTGTGTGTCTGTGTTTGTGACCCCCAATATCGCTTGACAACCGATGCTGTAGAAACTATGTCAAATCAGATTGGAACCAGGTGCTGCTTACCAGCTTACCAGTTTTCAGTCAAACTGTCCAACCCATGTTAGCATGGAAAACGGACGTTAAATGAAGATGATGATGATAATGTTGACTCACCTGGAGTTAAATAGCAGCAACAACAATAACATAGAGCCTTTTTGTTATTTACAGAATTTCTCAGAGAAAGTGTCATATAAATGGGAAGTTTCCAAGGCCCACACTTTAGGTGAGTATTACCTTACACTCAGACCTTAATTTCAATGAGTAATATGCTACACTCAACCCCTCAATTAGTTTTACCTTGAGACAGTCATACTTTTAACTGATACGCATCAGGACGTTTGTGTTTTTTTAGATAAACATCATAGGCCCAGGTGTGGCCGTGTGGTAAGAAGTTTGCTTCCCATCCACATGGTTACAGCTTCAGTACCACTATGTGGCCCCTTTTGGGCAAGTGTCTTCTGCTTTAGCCCTGGGCTGACCAATCCTTGTGAATGGATTTAGTTGACATAAAACTGAAAAGATGTCCATTGTATATATATATATATATATATATATAGCGTCTAGTAGCACAATCTGTATCACGTCCTCACGTTGTTGTTTTTTGTTGTTGTTTTTTTGTCTTTTTCCCTTTTTG
>NC_068984.1:130978296-130996515 GCF_001194135.2 Octopus bimaculoides | reverse complement strand
AAAACCTGTATTTCAAAGGGCAAGCCTTATCACATTCTGTGTCACACTGAATCTCTTTGAGGACTTCATTAAGGGGTTATGCATGTCTGTGGAGTACTCAACCACTTCTATGTTAATTTCATGAGCAGGCTGTTCTGTTGATTGGATCAACTGGAACTCTCATCACCATAACTGATGGATGCCAGTTTTTGTTTTTTTTCTGTCAGTGTGTGTGGTTTGTGAAAGCTGTTGAGGCAATATGGAAGTGGTCTTGTTGTGCATAGGATGTTGAATGGGAAAGGAGGAGTGGTGTGTTGAGTGTGTAATGTTGAGTGGAGATAGACTGAGTTTGGTGTTTTGGACGTGTAATGTTGAGTGTGGTGTTTTGGAAGTGTAATCTTGAGTAGAAACTAGTTGAGTATGGTGTTTTAGATGTATAATGTTGAGTGGAGACTGGTCGAGTGTGGTATTTTGGAATTGTAATCTTGAGTAGAAACTACTTGAGTATTAAGGCAGCAAGCTGGCAGAAATGCTTAGTGGTATTTCGTCTACCATTACGTTCTGAGTTCAAATTTCGCCGAGGTCAATTTTGCCTTTCATCCTTTCGGAGTCGATAAATTAAGTACCAGTTACGCACTGTCTGTCCTTGTTTGTCCCCTCTATGTTTAGCCCCTTGTGGGCAATAATGAAATAAGAAACCAGTTGAGTATGGTGTTTTGGATGTATAATGTTGAGCAGAAACTAATTGAGTATGACGTTTTGGAATTGTAATCTTGAGTAGAAACTGGTTGAGTGTGGTGTTTTAGGTGTGTAATATTGAGTGGAAACACAAGTTTTGTGTGACATGTTAGGTGTGCATTGTTGAGTGGAGTGTGTTGAATATGAAATGTTGAGAAGAAACACAGGTTAAGTGTGAACTGAAATAGATGGCTATCCATTTACAACTGCATTGTCATTTCCATTACAGGTCTTATTGATTATATCCAAAATGATCCAAATGTACTGGCCCGAGCTGGAGTAATCACAGTGGCTGGTCTAGGTGGCATTGTAGCTGGTTACAGAGGTAAACCCCAATTTTTTTTTTGCTTCGTTTATGTTTATTGAGTGTTATATATTTCTCATAATTTCACAATATTTACAGAGAGAGTTATTTCTTGAAGAGGGTCAACTTATCAGCCATGATATAAGGATTTCATGTCTTCTCACTAGCACTGCACTGTGTCCAAGGCCCAGATACTTTCTACAGCCCAGTCCACCTCGCTGCATGGTAGAGACCTGACTGTGTAGTCGGTAGTTAGCTGTACAGTCATCATCCTTCAGGCAGGGAGTGGATTTAGAGTGTCCCCTCTGGCACACCTCACCGCTCTACAACATCCTTCATCTATCGGAAATTTCTTTCCATGTCTGTAAGTTTTTCATTCTAGGTACAAGTGTGGATGTGTGGTTAAGAAGCTTGCTTCCCAACCATGTGGTCTCAGGTTCAGTCCCATTGCACAATACCTTTGGCTGGCGTCTTCTACTCTTGCCCCAGGCCAACCAAGTCCTTGTGAGTGAATTTGGAAGATGGAAACTGAAAGAATGTCATCATCATCATCATTTAACATCCGCTTTCCATGCTGGCATGGATTAGGTTCAAATTCCGCTAAAGTCGACTTTGCCTTTCATCCTTTCATGGATTAGGTAGTTTGATTGGAACTGGTAAGCCGGAGAACTGCACCAGGTTCCTGTCTGATTTGGCATGGTTTCTACATCTAGCAGAAACAAGTCATATTTTGAGATCTCTTTTTCCTGTTCACATCACCATACCTGTGTGTGTGTACCCTTGTATTGACATCATGGTTGCAAAAGAACATCAATCATATAAGTGATGTTCTTCATTTCCAGTCTTCTGTAAAGAAAAATGTCTGACCATGAGAAAATATTACCTTGCTTGGAAACAGGTGAAGCTTGACGAGAGGAAGGACAACCAGTCATAGAAAAATCTGCTTTAACAAGTTCTGTCTGATCCATGCAAGTATGGAAAAGTAGGCGTTAAATGATAATATTGTTCGTTAATCGTTATCTTTTTCCAAGACTCTTTGGATCATTTTCAACCAAGTCTGTTTTCAACACTGTACTTTTTCATTACTCACATGTCAGTGGCACATAAAAAGCACCATACGAGCATGGTCGATGCTAGTGCACCTGACTGGCTCCCATGCTGGTGGCATGTAAAAAGCACCATGCAAGCATGGTCGATGCCAGTGCCACCTGACTGGTTCCTGTGCTGGTGGCACGTAAAAAGCAACCACTACACTCTCAGGCATCAAGCTGTAGAAACCTTGCCAGATCAGATTGGTGTCTGGTGCAACCTCCTGGCTTGCCAGTTCTCAGTCAAACCGTCCAACCCATGCCAGCATGGAAAGTGGACGTTAAATGATGATGGAAACAGTTTAAAGTTGATGGTTTCATCAAAATGCAGTGCTAAGACTCTACAGAAGTAAAGAGTGAAGAAACAAGGTGACTGAAAAAGACCAATGGCATTGCCATTCCTCCTCTGATTAAACTATTTAAAAATCATATATTTAAAAAGTCTTTATAAATACACAACTCATTACCATTTCAAATGTGCTGGAGGCATCTTTCATACCACAATCTGGTTAGGTGGTGCTATGAGCTGGTTTGGTGTATTTACACCAATTTGTGTTCAGCAAGAAATTTTTTCCATGACGAAACAGTGAATGGCTTTCTTACAGGTCTGAATATGCCACAAGCATATTTGAACTGGTAACAAGTTTGTATTTATATACATCACTGCTTAGTGTTAACACATGTTTTTTAAAATCTTTCTACTTTAAACTCTTAGTGGTTTTTTTCTTTAATTTTCAGGAGGTAGAATGAAGAAAGTGGCATACAGTTCCATAGCCATAGTGTCTGCAGCCTCACTCTGCTACCCAAAACAGGCAGCTAATGTCACCTATTCTGCATATGATGGAGTTGTTTCTCAAAGCTGCAAACTGTGGAAATTCTTAACGGCACCACCATGTATGTATAACTTTGCAATCTTAACCGTACTGAATATATTATTGGCTGTTGTCTAAATTAATTAACTCTTAAGTAGAACAATGAAAAGACTCATGTGTTAAACAGAAACTGAAAGAAGACTGTCATGTGTATATATATGTGTGTGTGCAAGCATACATGTGTTGGTGTGTTTGTTTAACATTATTCAAGTAGAGCAGCTGCTACTGTTGGAAACTCAGAGTAACCCTGCAGTATACAAGTTGTTCACTAAAAAACAAAGTGTGACCCACAGATTTATCTTATACTTATACTTTGTCTCTGCCTAACCAAGGTCCTTACTGTTCAATATGCATTGATCAATTGTATGGAATACAATATGACCACCTGGCTATATTGCCCTCTTTCCACGGTCAGTCTATTTTTTGTCTGCCCATAAACTCTACTGCAGGTGGACTCAATCAGAGTGCTATAAGAACTGCAACTTTTACAAGTTCTTCTGCACTTATTGATTGTTGGTTCTGTATATCCTAGCATCGTGTAACATCAACAGCTGTCGAAATGGTTGTGTTTCAAATAGATTTAAATCTCCTTTGTTGTCCCTGCAGCTGTATCTCCACCTGAACCTGTCAAAGAAACAGCAGTGAAAGAAGAAAAAGCTCCTGCACAGAAATCAAACGGGAAAAATGTTGTGGTAAGTCATCCTTTAAAATTCTTTGCTTGTTTACATGGAATCATTTTCTTAAATACCCCAGCTTCCAGATAGGTTTATGCATAAAGTTCTTAGCCTAAGTAATCTTCGGCTAAGATCATAGTAATACAGGGGCAGTATCAACAATATAAATGGTTGTTTACACATAGTCAGAAGTTGATTTCAGTTCTGTGGCACTGCAATACCCCATGTCAAGTATCTTCTACTACAACCCTGGGCAAACCAAAATATCATGAGTGGATTTGGTAGATGGAAACTGAAGAAAGCCTGTTGTAGTTGTGTAAGTTTCTCATTGCATTGACATAACGTGGTAGCTGTGAATGAGTGTCACTCTGGTGTCCTTTGTTTCCAATCTTTTGTGAAATCATATCTGATCATGCAGAAAGTATTACCTTCTGTCCAACCCAGGTAAGCATGGAAAATCATCATCATTGAACATCCATTTTCCTTGCTGACACGGGTTGCTCAGTTTAACTGAAGCTGGTAAGGTCACCAGCCTCCATTGTCTGTTCTGGCATGGTTTCTACAGCCTGATGCCCTTCCTAATGCCAGCTATCCACTTAATGTACTGGGTGCATTTTGTGATGGCACCAGCACCAGCATCAATTCTGCTATGGTGCATGAGCCTTTTTGAGTGCAGCACAATGCCAGTGCTGATATGTTACTTAGTAATATTAATTATTATTTTGAATTATCTTGTTATCTTTATGAAAGTCCTTATCTTTATAAAGTCTGGTGCCCTACATAACATTTTTTTTTTCTTCATGTGCCTACAGGTGTTGCCAACCACAGACCTCCACTTTCTTCTATCCTATACACTGCTTAGCAAGTCCATCAAATATCTTCTATCCCAGTTTTCCCTCTCTTCTTTTCAGTTTCCCAATTGTCACCAAGTGTTCATGGCCGTCTTCTTACATGGTGTCCAATGAACTTAGCCTGTTGCCTCTTTCTAGTGGTTTCTGCTCATCTAAGGGCCTAGACATTTGTCTCCCTCTATATAGGATATTTTCAGCTGTCATCTAAGGAACCACATCTCTGCAACATTGATAAGATTTTGCAGTTGTTGTCAGTCACAGAATTATACACAAGGGTTCTCTACCCTTACAACACTTTCCTTCACTCTTATTGCTAGCTCTTTATTTAATAATTTGTTTGATCTCACCAAAAGCAACTTTAACTTCTTCAATTGTTGATTTAATTTCTGTGATGCATAAATGCAATAGAAGTTTATGTTTTGCAGTCAGCAAAATTCATACTATTTCATTCCTTATGACTGAAACTTGTGTGCTTGTGATTATATTGTAACTTCAGTTATTTTATGATGAAGTATTGCACACTTCTGAGTTTTATTCCAGCAGTTTTTTTAATACATTTTTTACTGTTTTTAGTCTTTTAAAAGGTTGGTTTTGTGTCCTAGATGTAACTGTTATCTATGTTCTCAGAGTCAAGTTTAAGCTATCAATTCCAAGAGGGTCACTTGCTTTTAGCCCATCACCAGCCCTGTATCCATGGCCAAACAGATCTTCATTGGGTTGGACCATTGAGACACAAATGAATGGAATGTGTAGGGCATTGCCACTGTGTATTGAATGCTTCATTCAGATATAATGTTCAGTATTTGTGAAAAAAATGAATGGGAAATCTTGGACCAGAGTCCTATTATCCGGGTCAAACCTGTCATTAGTTCTTATTAATTGTTGGTGTAGAAAGAGCTCCCTTTCTGTCAAGGTCATCAGAAAGGCATTCCCCACCACGTGGCTTTGTTGTTTGACCACAAGGAATTGCACACGAGAACTAAACATGCAAAACAGATGTTACGTTTTTATCCACTGCATGACTGCCATGCCTTGTCTGTGAAATACATGTAAGATTTGAATGATTGTAAAGAAAGTGTTTTATTATTTGTGAAGTTATGTTTGTTTTATTCAACATCAGGTCAACCTCACCAAGACAGATTCTGCAAAAATTAAACCGGTTGAGAAAGATTTTGGACAAAGTTCAGAAGAAGATAAAGACTTGTACACAACTCGAGGTTAACCAAGACATTTTGTAATTATCTACATTTAATATTTATTTTCCACAAATTGTCTTAAACTAGAAAACTGAGAATACAACCCTCTCTGTATATAAATATATAATGTGAATTGATATGATGGAATTTAATAAAATCTTGTTTTAGAGACCATATAATATCTGAGTTTGTTTTAAATATCAAAGCAGAACAAAACCAGGCATCTCTTGTTCTCTCTGATGACTGGAACATGACAAAATTTAAACATACATTCACCATTTGTAATTTTAAATTGCACATTTTCATATTTACATGATTTTCTTGCGATAACAATTCAACAAATAACTGAAAAGAACACAGAAACACACGTTTTGGGGGAGTCACAACTATAATCTTTTAACTAATTTTTATTTGGTTTTTATACCTGGAGCACTTTCATGTGCTAACACCTAAACAGCGGTCTGAATGAAGGAAAAAAATACCAGGCCCTAAGGTTGTAATGTTGATTTGATATAGTGGAACCCAACAGATACATGTGCAAACACACTTGTACATACAAGGTTATGGCAAAGTTTGACATATTGCTGTGATACTTTTATGATGCTTTGTGTTCAAATAGAAATCTGTTGTCTTTGGATTTATATTTTCATTGGTCACTTCTTGTTTGTGTTCAATTTCTACGGAGGGCATTACTGATTTTGATGGTTTTAAAAAAATAAAATCAATAGTTATTTATTTATTTATTTTTTACTATTGGGGAACAGTTGTTGAAATTCATATATGACTTATTGCTGCAAGTCTTTCTATAGTTAGATGTTGGCCCTGATATCAGCTTGACAGACTGAAGCAACATCTTGTGTAAGTTTGAATTTGTGACCTTAGTAAGTAGTAGTCCAGCACCTTACTCTCGCAAACACAGAGTCATCAGAGAGATATTTAGATGTGTTTATGGTAATGTCACGAGCAAAAGAAAAGAAAAAGGTTATAGAATGTACAGCCCTTTTAGAGGTTATTTTTAAAATATATTTAAAATCTCTCGAAGACAATACACTACTAAATTGTAATGCTATTTTTCATCACAACATTTCACATCTCAAAAATAGTTTGGTTAAAACACTCTTGACTCTTCAGATAGTTTCCAGTCCTAAGCAATTAGTTTCTGTCATGTTCTGTGATTCTATTGTAAGTTTTTAAACAATTCAGGCCAAAAGACTGCTTAGTGATGTTTTTTTTTCGTTTTTTTTTTTCAAAGAAATTTACTTTGAACTATATTTGAAAGTATTAATGAGACATTGTGGTTTTGTGTGCTTTAAATATAGAGATTATACTTTAGAAGTGTAAGCAAATAATGTGTGTGTGTGTGGTTAAGGAGTTTGCTTTCTTACCACATGGTTTTAGGTTCAGTTCTGCTGCATGGCATTCTGAACAACTGTCTTCTACTATAACTATTGGCCCACCAGACTTGTGAGTGAATCTGGTGGACAGAAATGAAAGCAGCCCATCATGATGATGGTGTGTGCATATCTTTGTGTGTATGTTTATGTTTGGGGTCTATGAAAGTCATTTGCTGTGGTGTGGTCATCACTTCCATTAACAAATCACCTGCTAACTTTGGACCTTCAAAAATGTGTGAAGTAGATCACTTATTTGAAAAACGGGTGAGGGTTAGTGACGGCAGGGGTATCTTGCTATAAAACAACGTCTCAATAATGCATTCATCTAACCCATGTTTGTATGGAAAAAATAGACATAAAAAGGAAACAAACGAGATTATAAATATCAGTTATATAGTTATCAGTACTACCACACTGCTAAAGACCGGGATTCTAGATTCTTTTGTCCTAGATAGTAAAGTAAAATAAAAAAAATAATAATAATAAATTGCTAGTGAAAGGTATTGAATACCTGAATCAACTGATTGCTATCAGTTAAGCTGGTTAAGCTACCAATGGTAAGAAGACATTGCTTGTGAGATGTTTCAACCAACTAACTTATAAGTATAATAGGTATGTAGTGATGTACTGAATGCCATATGAAAAGAAGTTTGAAATATTTGTGGAGAAAGGAAACAAAAACACAGAGGTAACTCTCTTAATACTTCTGAAAGAGGAGGGGAAATAATTTTAAAACCAATTTTTCATAAAATTGTGATTCATGCCATAATGAAAAAAAAACAAAAAAACATTTGATCTTAACAAAGTAACAACTATAGATAGGTTTCTATCTTTAAAACCTCAATAGTGAATGTTCTGATCATAGCTAGCCTGAAAAAAAACCTTGGGCTTCATTGAGGTCTAATTAGACTGTCCTCTTGGCTGCTAATTAAGATCATATATGTCCTCAGCATGAAAATTTAATTTTCACTAAAATTACCTGAATTATTTAAATTCTTGCTATTTACCCATTTGAGTTTATTCTCTTTTTGTCTTTAGTAATTATGAATTAATCTTGCTTAGTTTCATAATAAATGGTTGAATTAAAATGCCCTAATGATCTGGTACCCAAGCACCTCAACAGATGATCTTGTAATTGAAATACTATAATCTTATTTTTAAATTAATTGAGGATTAGCAAAGGGAAGAGTATTCAGCTGTAAAACAGTGCTCCATCAATATACATTCGTCTAATTCATGCCAGCTTGGAAAAAGAGACCTCAGCTTTCTGATATATCATGAAACTTTTCTCATCCCAAGTAATTAATTAGCGATCTGGAAAATGCCAAAAAAAAGTTAAATGCTTGTCTTGCTAGAAAATAAATATCTTCTGATTCCATAACATTATTCAGAAAAACAAGAGAATTGCACACGTCACAGAGTCTTGACTGAATTTGAATATCTCTTAAATAAGTTAATATTTTGGACGATCATAGGTTTTGGTATGGCATTGTTATCAGTTCAAGTTGTCCCTTGTGACATGAAAAAAATCATTCAACGGACGGAATCAACTTAATGTATATCTGATCTTGAGAAAGATATCTGGGAAGGAAATAATATAGTGTAATATCGTTTATGTTGCACATGACGTTAATCATTTATCTGTCCACTAACATCAGCATGAGTTTTGAGTGAAGAGAGTGTCGGGAAATAAACAGTCGGTGAATATCTGCAGTTAGTCAGCAAGGGAGATAACTAGCAACAATAACGTCTCTCGATGAGAAGGAGAGATAACAATATGTTGGAGTAAGACAAAAAGGGAGATAATTCTTAACATTTTTTTTAGATGAAAAAAAACAAAAAAAAGGCCAGATTTTGACAACAGGGGAGATAACTAATGACAGCCAATATGTCTGAATTAGACGCGAAACTCGGAAATATGCTAAAATAATAACAATAAACATAAATGATATGATCAATATAGACTGTATCTATAATTATGAATTACAGGCAAAATATCACATCCATTTATCCATAATCTATAGATTCAGGATGACAGGACTGACTGAAATACTGAAATATTAAGCATCCACACCCTTTTCATTATTCCTATCACACACATACACTGTTAATAATTAACAGGTGTTACGGAGTGACTCAAGGGCCAAGAGTTTCATACATTGGAACTTATCAAACTTTGTTGATAAGTATCAATACAAGAAACTCTTGGCTCTAGAGTTTACTCTGTAACTTAAGCCAATTATTAATTTCAAATTCTGGCACAAGGCCAGTAATTTCGGGGGAGGGGATCAGTCGATTACATCGACTCCAGTACTCAACTGGTACTTATTTTATCGAACTCGAAAGGATGAACTGCAAAGTCAACCTCAGTAGAATTTGAACCCAGAATGTAAAGACGGATAAAATGCCGCTATGCATTTTGCCCGGCATGCTAATGATTCTGCCAGCTCACTACCTTACTTCTGCCAATTATCAATAACAAATATATATATATATATATATTCATGTTTTAAGTTCTATTTTCCTGTTTGCATCTCCAAACTTAATATCTGTCTATCTATCTATCTATCTATCTATCTCTACATATATACATACATATATACTTGCATGCATGCATACATATTTCCATACATATATATATATATATATATCATCATCGTCGTTTAACGTCCGCTTTCCATGCTAGCATGAGTTGGACGATTTGACTGAGGACTGGCAAGCCAGAAGGCTACACACATAAGGATGATGATATTATTACCTAGTTTACATCAGTATAATTTAATGTTGGCAGAGATAGGGGTGAGTGTTAATTCATTTTTTTTCTTTATAACAAATATAAAATCTGAGATTTAAGTAAAGAGTATCCATGAGACAAATATTATCTTTGGCAGCTGAATACATACATATAAGCTTTCACCTACATGCACACCTATCTATATTTTGTAGTATTATATATTCTTTTACTGGTTTCAATCATTGGACTTTAGCCATGCTGGAGCATAGCTGATTTTATGCACCAAGTACATGATTAGTACTTATTTTATCAACCTCAAGTGAATGAAAGGTAAAGTAAACCTGGGCAGGATTTGAACACTTAACATAACCAAATACTGCAAAGTGTTTTGTCCAATATTCTAGCCATTCAGCTATACATACTGTATAGTATATACACATATATATATATAATACATACACCAGTCACATATACATATACTCTCACACCCTTATACAAATATATACATAGATATGTACATATAGATATATGTGGACATGTATAAAATATTGTGTGCAGCTATCTCAGTCTCTCTCTCCCTACATATACACACACATGCATGCACACACACACACACACACGTGTGCACACACACACACACACACACACACACACACACACACACACACACACACACACACACACACACAAACAGACATTGTTTGGGTTTCAAATATGAACCATGTTTTGATATGATAACATATTCTTGAACGACCAACTGCACAAGCAAAGAATGATGATATCTCATGAATGGATAGAGGACAAGTTTGACAAACATGGAGCAAAATATATATCACATGTGGTGGAATGAAAAAAAACAGCAAGAGGAGTTGATTGTTTAGCTCCAGATCAACTCTGATTGAGTAGACCTACGATGAAAGGCATGACCATTCAGCTATGACCATCCCATCTTTTGGAGGGTAACTAGGATGGCTTTATCTAATATGTGTCCTTTCCTTTTTAAGATGATGGAGAGTGATTTGAGGGAGGGAGATTTAGCAGCTATTTCTATCAGGTCAAACGACTACATAGCCACCCTCGTTAGATCATTGATTGTTGAATACATCAAAGGGGTGTCGCAATGAGTCTTCTCTCCATATTGTTCCAGATTTAAGTTTTATCAAACAGACACATATACTTCAATTCTCTCTCACACACACATACACAGTTATTTGTACATGCATACAGACACAAAGTTGTTTGTGTATGTGTATGTGTCAGGTCGTGGTGAAGTTGTGGTGAGGAGGTTGACAATAGTGACACAACATATCATTGTATCACTGGTGTCACTGAGCTATCTTACACCTCAGCCACTGTCCATCAATGCCACTGACCCCCAACATGCTGTTTCAGTTGTAGTCGTCGAAGTTTTCTCCCTTCACTACCTCTGACTGGTGATAGCGGTTGCGACTGGCAAAATCTTCATTGTCTTCGGTGAGCTGGGATGCAAAGGTTTGGACTGCTGGCGTGTTGGGTGGTACCACATACTGTTCTTTCCCTGACTGACTGCCCCTGTGAAAATACATTGGAAAGAAATAATCAAATCTCATTGTCAGTTTATTGAAAGAAATACAAAATCAGACATAGGGGAAAAACGGAAAACAGAGAATGATATACAAAAAAATAAAGGAAAGGTCTTTTTTTCAATTGCAGAAAAAATGATGTGTGGAAGGTATGATGATTACATAAATATAGACAAGCAATTTATAGGTGTCTTACGTAAGTCTCATAACCCAGATATGTATGTGACTAGGATTGTATAGATTTATTAATCAGCTAGCCTAATGAGTTGGAATAATAGTCATAACTTTCCATAACAGGTCTTGGAAGATAGAGATAAATGAATATGGTTACTGTAGGTTAAACATTAAAGTAGAAAATATGAGCAAGGATGGATGGAGCTTGAGAGGAATGTGTTTCAGAGGTAGAAGTGGAAATGATTTGATAAAGTTTTAAGCACATGGTAAGATACAGAAAAGAAGAGTATTGTTAAATGGGTTTGGATATAGATGTTTATAATGCTATTAGTTTTTGAGTAAAAGCAACTGTTATGATAATGTTTTAGGAGATAAAAACAAGTCATAATTGTAGAAGGTCTGTGAAAGTCATAGGTGTGGCCCCTTCCTGCAGAGCAAACAAAAAAGGTAAAAAATAAAAGAAATTATTGATCAAATATTGTGGAGTGTTGGTGAGGGCATGTTGGCCTAACGAACAGGCAGCGATTTCTTTAAGGTAGTATGTTCTGGTGTGTTTTCACCAGGGTGTAACCCTTTAGCTACTTAGCTAAGATACTTTAGTTTCATTGCCAAATCCACCTGGCTTTAAAGTAGATACTACAAGGTATAATCTGCTAATTTTAGCAGCAACACAACTGTAGAATTGATAGGTATTTCATTGATTTGTAGTCAGTAAATTTCATTATGTCCTCAAGAAAAGCTGCCTAGAAGTATTGTAGCCAAGAGGTTTATCACTCATTAATTTCACACAACAAAATCTAGATATAAGCAGTGCAATTTTAAAAAGGGTCATTTCATTTTTTTTCTTAATTCATAACAGAAAACAATGTAGTACAGGGTGGCCCAAAAGTAGGCTTACAGTTATCATGAAGGCACTTTAAATTTCTTTTAAAACATTTCATTACATTTAAATTTTTATCTTACAAACTGAAAATGGATCTTGACAAAATTAACTGAATTAGCATAGAATAAAGGTTTCATAGTTTTTATAATCAAAATCTAAACTGTTAATATATGAATGCAAAAGAGACAATTCTAATTGCTGACAAAATTCATATGAGATGGAGAAGGGAATCATTTAAGACTCTTACTCTGTGTGTATGTGTGTCTAAGTATATATATGTATATTAGGGACCTCTACCAGCCACTGTGCCTTCATAAAGGTTTTTAACAGAGTTTATGAGAGCCTGCCTTTCTTTGATTTGTTTCAGTCAGTGGACTATTGCCATGCTGAGGCACTGCCTTGAAGGGTTCAGTTTAACAAATCGACTGCAGTACTTACGTTTTTAAGTCTATCCTATCAGTCTCTTTTGTCAAACCACTTACATACAAGGACATAAGCAAACCAACAACAGTTGCCAAGCAATGATGAGGGGTGGGGCAAGCACAAAGACACACATGTATAGATGATGATGATCATGGACAGTTTGACTAAGGTCTGGAGAGCCAGCGGCTGCACCAGGCTCCAATCTGGTCTGGCAATGTTTCTACAGATGGATGCTCTTTCTAACGCCAACTACTCTGAGAGTGAAGTGGGTGCTTTTTATGTGCCACTGGTACAGGAGCCATTCAGGTGGGCCGAGCATCAATTGCATTCAGATAGTGCTATATGTATGTAATATATACATATACATAAACATAAATGTAACAACATATACATACACACACAATGTGCTTCCACACATTTACCATCAACCAAATTCACCACATGCTTGGTTAGCATCTGTATTGCACTACAAAGGGTAGATCAACAATGTGTTTGCTCTATTTAAAGAAAAAATAATAATTTTTAGATTAAAAAAAAAAAAAATTTGAGACTAGAATTTGTCAGTCGTACACTTACTTTAAACATACCAAACAGCCTCTTTTAATCCAGTCATATAAATTAAATTCAGCTATACCTGCAAAGAAGGAACGGTAAAATTTGTGTTACCAAATTTATAATCACTTCAGATAAAGGAGACTCTTAAAGAAAATACATCAAGTTATATATTTTATTTGGTGTCCGTTAGAGATTAATGACATATTCCTAATGAGAATACACTATATGTTTTAATTAGGAGATACCTTTCTCTTACTGGTTTCAGTTGTTGGACTGTGGCCATGTTGGAGCACTGTCCTGAAGGATTTTAGTTGAACAAATCAATCCCAATACGAATTTCTTAAATCTGATACTTATTCTATTGGTCTCTTTTGCTGAATCACTAGATTACATGGATGTAAACAAACTAACACCAATTGTCAAGCAGTAGTGGGACAAACACAAACACACACACACACACAGTAGGTATGTATGTATGTATGTATGTGTATGCTGGGTCTCCATCCAGTTTCTCTCCACCAAATTCCTTTACAAGATTTAGTTAACCAAGGGCTATAGTAGAAGACATTTGCCCAAGGCGCTGCATAGTGGAACTAAACCAAAAAACCACATGGTTGCAAAATGAACTTCTTAATCACATAGTTATCTTATGAACCATGTATCTCATGTTTGAAATATTTATTTACAATATTTATATCAATCCTATATTCTGTGACATGAGCTGTTTAGTGAATAAGAATGCTGTTACCCTTAGTTTCCTGTACCCAACCTCAAATAAGACATGTTAGTGATCAATGGAGATTAAACTGATCCAAATGTAGAGTAGATATAAATTTTGTAAATATAACTCTAACAGACAAAGTTATTAGTAACAATGTACCTCAGATATTTAGGCAAACTATTAATACATTTTGCTTCTGTCTTTCTTAACACGGGGGCTTAAAATGAAGTTCTGCATAAACTTTAATGTAATAAAATTTAGATAGAAATTTTAATTTAAAAATGGAAAGTTTCATGCAACATGAGGCTGTATCAAGAGAGAACGATTAAATGTTATGGCAGCCAGTGACTTGTTTCATTTTCTTCTACACTCTCTTAAAATAAGTCATGGCCCACTTTATAACGTGTGTGAGTGTTTGTACAAAAGCTGAAGTGGTGAGTGTATGTGTAAGAGAATGCATTTGTAAAAGTGAGTGCACATGAGAAAAAAGCAGGTGATAAAGAATATTGTGCAAGTGTGTATGTGCATATGTGTTTGTGTGTGAAAATGTGTATGTGCGCATATGTGTATGTATGCATATGTGCATGTGTGCATATATGTGTGTGCATAAATGTGCATATGTGCGTGTCTAAGACAGTATGTGCATGTATGAGTATGTGTGTGAACAGAGAAATTTAAATGGAACTTACCAGGAAAATAGCCAGGTGTAGCCTGTCCTATATACATATATATACCAATAAAACATAAAATTTCTCCAAGAGCATATAGCCATTGTATTGAAAACATAACAATGATACAGATGAAAGTCTGAAAGAGAAGAATTTCATAAGAACAATTCAAATATTTGGTAACTCAATAACAACAGCTTATTTAGATTTATCATACATTCATCATCACACCTTCAGTGTTATAAGTATAGATTTAGGAATGTTTGTTTAGTGGCTTATTGATTGATTGATTGATTTCTCACATTAGTACAGCACTTCAGATATTTACAGTAAGCTTGTGAGATGTTCATACCTTTTTCAGTTCATTAGCAATGTAAGAAAATAAAACAGTTGCATCAGGGGATTGAAACAGGATTGCAGAATTGGATTGCACAGATTATGATGGTTTTGTAGGCAATTAAGTTCAGATGATATTGTAAAAATGATACAAGACAATCAGCCAAGTGGTTGGTGTTTCATATCTTGTGACTAGTAGTGTGCTGGGAGTGTGGTCAAAAAAATCTGAAATAGTTCAATTCACTTAGATGTAAATAGATGCTACAGGTTAAGAGGAACACAACCCTTTAAGAAGTGGCAACTGGGGTAAAATTAAGAGGTGGTTTGTTAACTTGCAATACTGATTTCAACTTCTGTCAGTCAGGAGAAAGCCACTTCAGTGTCTATTATCTCAGCTTGGTTTAATATTAGATCTATATTCTGGTTCTGATTACTGGGAAAAATTTAGAAAAGTAAATCTCAAGATCAAATTCCAAGCCACTTTCTAAGTCTCTCCCAGTGATCAGAACCAGAATACAGATCTAATACTAAACCAAGCTGAGATAGTTCAGAAACTCTGTTCTGAGAGAGATACTGAAGTGGCTTTCTCTAGACTGACAGAAGTTGAACTCAGAATTGTGTTGAACTCACAGCTTAATTCTTGTAATTTTAGTAACAAGCAGTATAGGTTATATTTTCTTTTCTCTTAACCTATTCTGCTGCTGCAGAAAGAGAAGGTAGTTGCTGTATGGGCAATTCTCAGTCCTTTACATCATTCTGCCCAGTTCTGTACAAAGTCTCACAAGACTACATAACATTTTTGTGGAGAATATAAAATGACTCTATGGATCAACAAATTGAAAATATCAGCTTATTTATAACTAATCTGATTATAAAATAAGTGGAGAAAATTTCTAAGGAAATGTCCCAGTATTGAACAAAATGATAAGAAATGAGACCTTTCAAGCTTGTAACATCAACAGAAAAAATGCATTTAAAGAGAAAGAAAAGAGGAAGAGAAATTGACTTACGCCTATTAAAGATATCCAACGGTTACATAGCAAAGAGTACCAGGATTGGGGTTGTTGATGAATTTCTGTATTGGGGCCTTTTTGGTCAACTGAAAATAAATGGCAAAATGTTAGGGTCAACTTCTGCTGGTAATGCTGAATTATTTATAGGATGATATATGATTTCTTGTGCTAATCAAATGGATGAACCTCAATATATGCCTGGTACTTATTTTATAAATCCTAGTAATATTTCATTTCATAACATAGAGCACCAAAACTAAATACCACAAGGTATTTTGTTGATAGCTCTACTCTTAACATAGTTCTCAGGGAGATTCAGAGTCACACATAATGTGACAAAATTGGCCCATTGAAATTTAGACACTACTAATTTTTCTCAGCTGAGTGGACTAGAACAACGTGAAATAAAGTGTCTTGCTCAAGGACACATGCCACCGGTAATCAAATTCACGACCTTACAATTGTAAGCTGAATACCCTGACCACTAAGCCATGCACCTGTTAATAACGAGAAAATAAAACAGAGCTTGCTTCCATATAATTCTTCACTCTTCACTGAACAGGTTTAAAAAATTTTAAACCATCTTTTATTAATCATGGCAATTTGAAGGCGGTGAGCTGGCAGAAACATTAGCAAGCTGGACAAAATGCTTAGTGGTCTTTCGTCTGTCTTTACGTCCTGAGTTCAAATTCTGCCAAGATCAACTTTGCCTTTCATCCTTTTGGGGGTCAATAAATTAAGTACGATTTGCATACTGGGGTCGATGTAATCGACTGGCCCCCTCCTCCAAAATTTCAGGCCTTGTGCCTAGAGTAGAAAAGATTAATCATGGTAATTTGTCCACCCCTTTCCTGACCTTGCAGTTTGCTCCTGCCATGCGAAACACTGGTTAAGAGAATGAGAATGATTGAGAGAAAAAATATTTACCCATTGCAGGTTTTGGTTCCACTAAAAGTTTGGTTGTATCTCCTGCATCTTCTTTGGCATCAGTAACTTTATCTGCATTTTGTTTTTCTAAGTGTCTAGTAGTTATATCAAAAACTGCTTCTTCAGGTGTAGTAGGAGAATTTTCATCCAATTGTTGCCTTGCAAGATGGTGTTGACCACGATGAGTGAGGCGTTCAGGGAAAAGCTTGTCTAAGTCAGTAGCAAAACGCTGGAAAGAATCTTTGTGTATAGTCTGTTGCTTAGATTGGTGGGTGGAACCGTAATCTGCTGATTCTTTACCATCTAATTCTGATTTCAAAGTGTTCTCCACAGGCTTTACAGAGTACTTGGCATCTTGCTGCTGACGTCTGTCATAGCTCATTGCTAGTGCAAAGTAGGAGTAGCAAACAGCAGCATAGGTGAACATGAAAGAGGTAGTGACAACCGGAGCCAAAGTATTTACATCACCGACAACAACAAACAGAAGAATCACTAATGTCACCACAATGAGAGCATAGACAGGAACCTTGTTAGCACCTTTCTGGAAATAGGAAAAAAAAACAAAAAGAAAACAAAAAAACAAGTCAACAAATATCTACCAATGGTACATAAATACAGAGACACACATACATACATACATATGCATGCATACAAATATACCCACACATCCATGCATACGCACACACAAACTCTTTGAAACGCTTAGTTTAGTATGGTGGCAGCTGATGAAGGAAATGTTCTCTATGTTGCCTGTTTGTTTTCTGTGCTCTGTTTATGTTCTGTTTTTCATTTTGTCCACGTTTTTTTGTGACGTCCTGTACCCAGATATGCATCTATACATACATGTAGATCTAGGTATGTACATACATATGCATATACTCACATATTATTTGTATTATTACATACATACATACATATATTTACAATGGTTGATAGAATTATATAGAATAGAAAAGTTTGGTATAAGAGTTGAATAAATAAATAATCTTTTGATTTTTTAAATTTCTAATAAACTTTTAACATGAAATAAAGTAAGATGATATCAGTATACCAGATTTCAAATCGCAAGGTTACGAACTCAAACCATGCTATATTACAATTCTCCATTCAACATAACAAATAATAGA
>NC_068984.1:130975008-130978038 GCF_001194135.2 Octopus bimaculoides | reverse complement strand
TTTTTTTTTACTTGTTTCAGTCATTTGACTGTGACCATGCTGGAGCACTGCCTTTAGTCGAGCAAATCGCCCCCAGGACTTATTCTATCAGTCTCTTTTGCTGAACAACTAAGTTACGGGGACGTAAACACACCAGCATCAGTTGTCAAGCGATGTTGGGGGGACAAACACAGGCACACAAACATATACACACACATACATATATATATATATACATATATACGACGGGCTTCTTTCAGTTTCCATCTACCAAATCCGCTCACAAGGCTTTGGTCGGCCCGAGGCTATAGTAGAAGACACTTGCCCAAGGTGCCACACAGTGGGACTGAACCCAGAACCATGTGGTTCGTAAGTAAGCTACTTACCACAACTACAAATATAATAGCTCCAATAACTCATATACTAATATTCGAAATTTCAAATACCAATCCAATCATGTTAGGCTGTAAAACAATTGTGTAAATAATGATATTAAAGAAGAAAAAAACAGGCTAAAATATAGAAGTTTTCAATATTGGAAATGCTTACCCCTTGACCAAGTAGTTTGATGGCAGGAATAACATTTTCATTGGCTATAGACTGGAGAACTCGAGGTGGCCCATATAAACTACCCATACATGAAGAAATTGAAGATATGTATAAACCAGCCAGAAAAAGAATTCCAATAACGGAAACCTACAAGAATAGAATGAAATATTTTATGTCGTTACATTGACCAAATAAAATGCAAGATAGCACCTGTTTCCAAAAAGGTAAAACAATTCACTGAAGAGAGAGAGAAAGGAAGGAAGTGGTTGATGTCTTATGAGTGAGCAATAACTATAGTCAGCTGCTGTACTTTCATAATCAGATGCATCCATTAATGAGTGATTTTATTATTATTACAATGTCAGTAATGACTGGCTCTTTTTCAGCAATATCATTCATTAATTACTGTGTAGGCCTTCCTCAGACATTAAAATCAGGATTTTCTCAAGATTATAATGTTTTTGTATTTTCTAAAATTTACATTTTCACGGGTGTAAGTATTGAGCAAATTTTTCATCCATAAATATGAGGTTAACTGTCCAAAAAAATTATAATCTTTTTAACAATAATTTATCTGAGCCATTTGGAGACTTTTGAAAATCTCAATGCGAGAACGTGACATGAAGATATTCTTTTCTACACTGGGTACAAGGCCCGAAATTTTTTTTTGGGGGGGGGGGCAGTCAATTAGATCGACCCAAGTACACAACAGATACTTAATTTATCGACTCCAAAAGGATGAAAGGTAAAGTCGACCTCAGCGGAATTTGAACTCAGAACATAAAGACATGAAATATCGCTAAGCATTTTGCCTGGTGTGCTAACATTTCTGCCAGCTCACCACCTTGACAATGTGAAGATATTGCAAATTAGAGGGATCAACTGCCACAACTTAAGAGCAATGGATTATTAATCTGATTCACATTAAGACAATGCTTGATTAAGCTGCATCCATTTAAACAGTTAATTAGTGAGAGCAAATCAATATTCCTTTGAAAGCCCTTCACTATTGATAAGATTAATGTTGTTTATGTTCAATTAGAAATTCTTTGAGTAGATGCTTGTCAAAAAATTGCAGAGGAATGCAATTCTATGAAGGAAGACTTGATGTAAGTGTTCAGTGAGGGGTTTGGGACCAGGACAAGACACAAAGGGGTCAGTATAATTTAAGTGTCTTGGCCATGGTTGCATCACAGCAATAGGCTGACAGTAGGCTGGTCAATTGGCTGGTCAATAGGCTGACAGTCAATCAACTGGATCAGAACTGAAACTTTATGAATCAAATGAAAAAAATCCATACTAATAACTGAGACTAAAGTGATCTATTAGCTTAAATCAAACAGTAATTTTAGTGTATTTCATATGACTTACCTTTTCTGCTATCATATAATAACCCTGAAGTGAAGCTCTTGTGCAGGTTGCCCCGAGAACAGTTGCAATAGCAACATATAAGAAGGTACTATTAAAATAGAGAAGAAACCATGTTAACAATACTAAATATTGAAAAGAGTAATGTTTGCATACAAAAATAATATAGAACTTGCATGATTTCAATGACTTTCCTGTTTATTTTTGCAAAAGTGTTCTAATTGTTTGATCAATGAAACTATTGACTCAGTTTGTAACGTAAGTAGCTGAGTATACCACAGGCACTTCTACTATTTATGCAATCCTTAGTATATGACAAAAGTAGGCCTTCTAAACTAAAGTCAAAATGGCATCTGAAAGTCTTTTATCTCCTGTTTGTTCCAGTCATTGGACTGCAGTCATGCCAGGGCACTGCTTTGAATGGTTTAGCCAAACAAACTAATCCCAGTACATATTTTTAAGCTCAGTACTTATTCTATTGGTCTCTTTTACCCAAATGCTAAGTTACAGGAATGTAAACAAACCGACACTGGTTGTCAAGTAGTGATAGGACTCAAACACACAGACACATTAATACATATATAGTAGTTCATATCCATGAAAAAGGAACACATTCTAAAACATTAGAGCAGTAGTATATTTAGCAGGTTGTTTGTTATGGCCGGTCAGAGAGTGACAATTGGTTTTGCACTTACAAAGTTCTTAGCTTTATAGGCAACTTAGGCTCAAATGGCCGGAGGTACATGAACTCTCTACAACTGAAGAGAGGAAAACGTCATAGTCAGTTAATTTTATAAACAAAAAAATTGAACTTGGTGAGTCAGCTATACATCTAAGCAATTTGTGGAAGCAAAACTAAAAGTCACTCTCTGACCAGCCATAACAAACAACCTTCTAAGTATACACACACACACACACACACACACACACACACACACACACAATGGTTTTCTTTCATTTTAGATGAAAGGCAAAATGGACCTCAGCAGCATTTGAACTCAAAACATAAAGAGCTGGAAGAATAGCATTTTGTCAAGTGTGGTAACAGCTCTGTCAGATAGCCAATAATTTAACTAATAATGAAACCTGTTATTTAGAAGAAAGAAAGAAAGGAATATTCGTTGTTTACTTACG
>NC_068984.1:130973397-130974595 GCF_001194135.2 Octopus bimaculoides | reverse complement strand
TATATAAAAAAATAGAGGACCGAACCAGTGCGTGTGTTTATTACCGGCATAATGCCTCTCCCAAGGTTTAATAGTATTTCTTTCAACACACATATTCACATCAAGAATCTTGCACACCAAATACACATACGAGATATATTTTTACTCCTGCCCTAAAATAATTTTGGAATTACAACCATATTAAGTCTCATCTTCAATGATGTAAAAATCATCTTTTCTTTTATAAATATGTGTGTGTGAGTGTGTGTGTGTGTGTATGTGTGTATGAAGGTACATGACTCAGTGGCTAGAGCATCAGGTTCACAATCATGAGGTAGTGAGTTTGATTCCTAGACCAGGCTGTGTGTTGTGTTCTTGAGCAAGACACTTTACTTTCACGTTGCACTTTATTTTCAATGTCACTGGTGCCAAGCTGTATCAGTCTTTTCCCTGCCCTTAGATAACATCAGTGGTGTGGAGAGGGGAGGCTGGTATGCATGGACAACTGCTCGTCTTCTATAAATAACCTTACCTGAACTTGTGCCTCGGAGGGGAACTTTCTAGGTGCAATCCCATGGCCATTCATAACCAAAGGGAGTCTTTACCCTTTTATTTTAGTAAGGAACTCTGCACATCCTTATGTCAGGGTCCAAGATTATAGTTTATAACCTTGGACCCTACCACATGAATGCACAGTTTCTTACTAGTCTAAACAATATTGTTAGCCTGGCATACTAACAGAGCTTATAAAGTATTTTGCCCATAGATAATCCCTCATTAATAACTATATATATATATATATATATACATACATATATATATACTAATCAGGAGCAAATATTCATGTTTGAATATTTATATGGATATTAATATTGCTATTATTATCAAAGGCAATATAAATAGTTGATAATAACAGCAACATTAATATGGATGGTTGTAGGCCTAAAATAGCATTATATAGCTATGGAATTAAAATCATATCAATCATAAGGACGTATGTATACGTCTACCAGCTAAAAATGAGAGTTAAAACCCCCATTTAAACCACCAAAATAACACTGGAAACAATAACGGAATCTGTTGTTGTTTCCAGTGTTATTTCAGTGGTTTAAACAAGAGTTTTAGCTCTATTTCTAGCAGATAGACGTATGCATCTGTCCTTGTATTTATATATATATATATATATATAGACACACACACATACGCATAGTCAGACATA
>NC_068984.1:130971110-130973376 GCF_001194135.2 Octopus bimaculoides | reverse complement strand
TATATATATATATATATATATATATATATATATATGTATATATATATATGTATGTATGTGCATGGTGTATAATGTGTTTTCCTTTAAATATTGTAACATATAACTGTCCTCAGAGCACAAAATAAAATATAGTACAACTCCAAGATGGCATGATTA
This sequence comes from Octopus bimaculoides, assembly GCF_001194135.2. Lineage (NCBI taxonomy): Eukaryota > Metazoa > Mollusca > Cephalopoda > Octopoda > Octopodidae > Octopus > Octopus bimaculoides. Next base: position 130,973,220 of record NC_068984.1, on the reverse strand, counting down.
TGCAGCTGTAGCACACTATAAATATTGTTGTTCAATTCTTGCTTTATGAAATTTGAACAAAAAAATCCAATTTTAATCTAGGCAATATCTAGTTCATTACGTCAAATAAACATAAATTTTCCTAAATCAATATTATGCTCTGCTCACCAACGATTTTACAGATACCCTTTATAAGACGTCAACTTACTATCAGCCAAAATACAACAGGTCACATATGTTCTTTGATCTACAGCTATATTTTCAATGCAGTCACTGGCTATGTATTTCATAATGATCACAAAATCATGGTTTTAGTAGAATTATAATAATTCTTTTAAAGCGAAATCTTTAGAAAGTACTCTTTAATATAAGTTTCAGGAATATTTATTCTCTTGTAGTTTGATGTATTTTTGACCTAACCAACTGCACGACTTTTGTTGTGTATGCATAGTTGTGACTTCAACCAAAATACTTCTGCTACTGACACTACTACTACAACTACAATAATGATAATAATATCAACAATAACATCAATAACAACTACAACAATAATAATAATAATTCTTTCTACTAAGAGCACAAAACCTGAAATCTTGGTGGGAGGTGTGCTAGTCAATAATACTGACCCTAGTGCTGGACTGGTACTTTATTTTATCAACCCTGAAGGGATGATAGTCATATTCAACCTTTGCATATTTTGAACTCAAAATGTAAAGAGCCAGAAGCAATGCCACAGAGTATTTCATCTAACATAATAACAATTCTTCTAGCTTGATGCCTTATTAGTATTACTGATAATAATAATAATAATAACAACAATAATAAATCCTCTGGGACTTTGACTTCCAGACAGACAAGGTATTAGAGCGTTGAAGGCTGGATATAGTAACCTTTAGGAGGGACAAACAAGAGTGCCTAATAATTGATGTGGCAGTGCCAGGAGATCAATCATCATGAAGGAAAGAGAAAAGATTGATGAATATGGAGACCTGAGAATTGAGATCGCTAAGATGTGGCAGCTACGAGAGTCAAACATAAAGGTTATCCCTATTGTCATTGGAGCATTGGGTTCAATACCATCCAATCTGAAAAAGCATCTTAAAACTTTAGTAATACCCTACAACCTAGGAGTATTGCAAACCTCGCCTTTACTTGGAACTGCACACATATTGCGTAAAGTACCATCTGTTTGAGGTCCTTGTTGTGACTTGACAGACAGTACAAACCCCTGGTAGACACAATATCTTCAATCAACAACTTCACGATATTGTATACTAATATTGTATAATAATAATAATAATAATAATAATAATAATAATAATAATTGTTTCTAATTTAGGAACAAGATCAACAATTTTGAAGGGAAGGGTTAGTCAATACCATTGACTCCAGCACTTCACTCGTTCATTACTTCATTGACCTCAAAAGGATAATTAACCCAGTAGATTTTATTGACACCAGAGAAATAGGTGAAAGGAAAAGCCAACCTTGGTAGGATTTGAAATGAGAATGCAAAGAGCTGAAGAAAAATACTACAAAGCATTTTGTCTGATGCTTTAACAATTCTGCCAATCCACCACTACCTTAATAATAATTGTTTGTAACATAGACACAAGGCCAACAATTTTAAGTGAAGAAACTAAGTTGATATCATCAACCCCTATCCTACACTGGTATCATATTTTATTGAAGGATCAACAGGATTTGGAATCAGAATATAAAGAACCAGAAGAAATACTACAAGGTTTTTTTTTTCTAATGCGCCAACAATTTTTCCATTTTGCCATGTCTAAATTGCTTCTAACATAGACACAAGGCTAACAATTTTGAGGGTAAGGATGGTAAATGAGAATTAAAACATTTAGTATTACCTGGATCTGTGTGGACAAAGGATCCAACTAAGAAATCCATCACTGATAGGAAAATAATAACCAGCAACACCAACTGAACTCGAATCACCCATTTAACACCTGCTACATTAATACCTATTGGTGACAAAAAGAGAAAGAGGTAGATATAGGTAGATATATGGCTTTAATTATAGGGTTTTTTCTTCACACTCCTCTTTTAAGAGCAATATTTATTTTTCTGGTCATAAATACATGCATATATATATATATATATATATATA
>NC_068984.1:130969969-130970924 GCF_001194135.2 Octopus bimaculoides | reverse complement strand
CACACACACACACACACACACACACGAATACAGTTATATTTGCTATAAAAATATATCAGGTCATCCCATAAGTTCTGTCCGATTTTACCTTTTTTAAAATTGAATGAAATTTAATAGTATTTTAGAATGTCTAATGGAATTAAAAATTATTTTTATGCATTTGTGTACATTTAAACTAATCAAATATTATTTTACAGAATAATAGAATTAAAATTTCTTTGATTAAAACCTTTTCTAACATTGAAGTATCCAAAGAGCATTTGAGGCACATAATGCTTTATGAGTACAAAACTGCACTACTTACTGATTATTACATACACAGACAGCCACAATGCATGAGATAATTTATATAAAATAACATTGCTTACCTAAAAGCAGCAGCACAACAGCAGTAGCAATCCCTCGTGCAATCCATGGATTAGAGTCTTCCATTAGACCCATAATGGATTCTCCAAAACCCATTACTGATAAGGAGCAACCAGCAGCCTGTAATAGAGTTATTAATTGATAATTTTCTACCACATATTCTCTACATAGAGTGTAGAGATGTTTGACATCTCTTATTTACAATATTTTCTTTATTATATGGCATGACGCCTGTTGTTATTTCTTGTTGTTTGTATTCGTAATTCTGTACCATGTTCTCCGTTTTGTTTTTTGTTTGTTTGTTTTTTTGTCTTTGTTGCCGTACACATTTGCTACCTTTCTTACAAAGGTGTCTAATACTCTTAGCTTAGACGTTTTGGGGGACAACCAGATCAAACCATCTCAAGTGTAACTGTCTGAAATGGTCATGACTTCTGGTACTTGACCGAAGAAAGAAAGCCAAGAATGACCCATCTTCTTTGCCTCTCCTTCTAATTGTTGTTTCTCTTGTCTGTCTTTGTGTTGTCTATCTGTCTGAACGTTTTAATCCCCTCTATTACGTTTTTGTTCCATTTATATATATATATAT
>NC_068984.1:130964668-130969600 GCF_001194135.2 Octopus bimaculoides | reverse complement strand
TATATATAAAACTGCTTTTAGTTTATGAGCCCTCTAACTAGGATTAAATGGATGCCTGGAAAGTAATCAATGTACATGATAGTCAGGAATGTAAAATATGGGGATCCAAAATTTCAGTCTTTGGTAATGAAACAATGATGATATATTTCTTTCAAAGTTGGTACTCCATTGGTTATGACAATGAGGATTCCAGCTGATCCAATCAATGGAACAACCTGCTCCAGGGAGATTCAATGAGACACAGAATGTGACAAGTCTGGCCTTTTGAAATACAGGTACTACTCATTTTTACCAGCTGAGTGGACAGGAGCAACATGAAATAAAGCACCTTGTTTAAGGACACAATGAACCACTGAGAGTTGAACTCACAACCTTATAATTGTGAGCTGGATACCCTAACCATTAAGCCACATGCCTTCACTTCTTTCAAAGTTAATACAGAAAAGAAATGCTTCCTACATGTCCCATGAAAATATTTAATCAAAGTTGAATATAATTATTCCATTGTTCATAAACTACAATTTTTACAATAGGTAGTTGGAATCTCTATATGAGATTCAAATCTATTATCAAAATTGTACCAACTATTAACATTCCATCATTCTCTTGAGCATGGTATATCTAAGACTGAATTATTCAATGTTTTTCGCTTTTCAAAATAGTAAGGTATAATTTGACAGAAATTTGGTTGCTATTTCTAGCACATTGATTGACCATGAAGATTTGGCAGTTATTTCTAGCATACCAATTGACTCCCTCTAAGTTTGTTGTAGTTTCTCCCTTTAAGAATTGTTACCTCATGAACTGAAAAAAAATTCTATCCAAAATAGAAATTCAAAATGATAATTACCTGCGAGAAGCAATACATTACACCAACGCTGCCACCAATTCTGCCTCCAAGTACATGTGAGATGAGGAAGTAGACTCCTCCACCATCCATCTTACATCGCTCACATACTCCAATGGCACTCAGGGACACAATTAAAACAACTCCCGATGAAAATAAAATAACTACAATAGCCAACCAAATCCCAGTGTTGCCCTGAAAGAAAGAAATTTTTTTATTACAATTTTCATTCCAATGAGGTCATATTTTATTTCTGAAAGACAGAATTAAAAATAAAGAGAAAAATTAAGATGATAATCCCACACTTTTTGTTCACTGTTTGGCATATCTTTTTGAATGTATACATGTATGGGCTAATAGGTTTCTAGAAACAAATGTGTTTACTGCAAGATATTCTTGTTACCTATGTCCACTGAAGTATGGAAGTAAAAACAAAACCTTTTCTTCTTTATTCAGTCAAGCAAATTGTGGTAAAACCACAGCTTGCGAAGACCTGTTGGAGCAAGCAAACTCGACTTGCGAAGACCTGTTGGGGCAAGCAAATTTGGCTTGCGAAGACCTGTTGGGGCAAGTGAAAGTGAAACCGTGATGGCACCTGTGCCCAGCGTCGCCTTCCTGGCACTTGTGCCGGTGACACGTGCAAGACATTCGAGCGAGATCGTTGCCTGTGCCGCTGGACTGGCTCCTGTGCAGGTGGCACGTAAAATACACCATTTTGAGCATGGCCGTTGCCAGTACTGCCTGACTGGCCTTCATGCCGGTGGCACGTAAAAGCATCCGCTACACTCTCGGAGTGGTTGGCGTTAGGAAGGGCATCCAGCTGTAGAAACTCTGCCAAATCAGATTGGAGCCTGGTGTAGCCATCTGGTTCACCAGTCCTCAGTCAAATCATCCAACCTATGCTAGCATGGAAAGCGGACGTTAAATGATGATGATGATAATAATGATGAATAACAGTACAACACAATAGCAGTAGTAAGATTTGAACTTCTGACTATATGGTCAATTGTTTAGCATCTTAGCCTTACAGCTAATAATAATAATGTGATGTATATGACTGTGAACTAGTACTGAACTAGTGAGTCCCTGTTGTACTGCAGTTGTTGACTTGCATCCTTATGCAGAGTGTTTGACTAAAGCATAACAGGTTTTGCATAAATTTCACGAGTGGTTAGAAATAACAAAAGTCCTATGAATATTAGCAATTGTTAATACAATAACTAATCTATTCATGTTGAAATTGAAAGGCAATAAAAACACAGGAAACAAATTGTTTCCTTTGCTCAGTTTTATGAGAGAGTGTGTATAATCAAATATTTTGAGTCAGGCATATTACTGGTACATATTTTATTCCAGAAGGAATGTATGTATGTATGTATGTATGTATGGGTGACTCCATGTTACTGGACTTATATTTTACTCTTAAAATCCATAATTTTGTGTCAAAGGAGATGATTAAGAGGAGAAAATTATTCCTATGTGTCTTTGTATTATACAGTCATCATCATAATCATCATGGTTGTATAATAACTCATATTCCCAACTGAGACATCACAGAAATATTTAATATACATTTTAGTCATTGAGAAGGTTTTAACCATTTCAGTTCTGGTTCTGAATAAATAATATTCATAAAGCCATAAAAGCTACCATCAGACAGGATAGTAGTGCACAGGGAAAAAAACAATTATAATTCCATTTTTTCAGACATACATTTAATGTGATTGATTTTCTTGGTTATAGGGTTAATACTACAAAGTAACATGTATTGGTTTAACACATTGACAAAAGGGTACTTTCCTATTATTGACAGCCAATTGTTTTCTTTTTATTAAAGGATTAATAAACTATTACACTTGTGAGATGGGTGTAATAGATGATTGGCAGACTTTCAGAATAATAGTTATCATTACCTCATGGAGAAAAGTACCAGTAAAAATTTAATGTAGTGATACCTATTCTGAAAGTCATTGATCAACTATTACACCTGTAATAGTTGATTTCTTATTTGTTAATCCTTTAGTAAGTCTGAAATTGACTGTCAATAATAGGGAAGTACCAACAAAGACCACAGATTGGTAAGGGAGGAGTATAATCAATTTAAATTGATCCAAGTAATCACCTGGCATTTATTTTATCTCAAAAGAATGAAAGACAAAGTCAATGGCAACAGGATTTAAACTGAATATAAAGACAAAATTAAATACTGCAAGACATTTTAAGTCCATTGTTCAATCATTTTTGAGACTTCCCTGTCATCAAATAGATATTGATATTAAATGGTTACATGAGTTTGAACAGTGCTGTTCTGATTAACAAATGATTAATGATAGTTATAAATCATGCTACAGCTGAACAAAGTGTCAGAGTTAAAACGATGAGATAATTATGCAAGTTCTGTTTAATTTTTGTCAAATGGGATTGATCCTGGCGTTATGAAAAAGCAAAGTAGCAAAAACTGTTTGTCTATTGACTAAAGCAGTGGTTTTCAAACTGTGGTCCGTGGACCACAGGGGGTCCACAAGGACAAGACAGGGGTCCGTGAACAGCAAATACTTTTTATGGGCAATTTGATTTTATATATGGTTTTTAATCGAAATTTTTTAATTGACAATAAGCCTATTTGTTAAATACTGTTAAATAAACAAATGTAAAAATATATGTTATTTTAAGCAAATATTTATGTATAAATTTCATAAGTGTTTATAAGGGGGTCCCTAAGGTAAAGCCTGAAATATAAAGGGGTCCGCAAGTCAAAAAGTTTGAAAACCCCCTGGACTAAAGTATTTGGGAAATTATTCTGTGTACTTCAGTCATGATAGACTATTTGTATTCAACTCAAATTATCTTACAATACATTACAATGTAAAGAAAGGCAGTGAGTTGGGAGAATCATTAGTATGTTGGACAAAATGCTCAGTAGCATTTCTTCCAGTTTTTTACATTTTGAATTCAAATACTGCCAAGGTTGATTTTGCCTTTCATTCTTTCAGGGTCAATAAAATAAAGACCAGTTGAATACTGGGGTCAGTGTAAATTGATTTTTTCCCTTCTATCAAAATTTCAAGCTTTGTGCCTATAGTAGAAAAAAAGAATTATAATGTAAAGAATGTGAAAACCTCCCAAGCTTGTAGTTTAGGTTTCATGGCATTTAAGCTAATGAAAGATAAATCTCTCTCAAGACAGGATGCCTGTCTAATCTCCTTGACAGATGAGGTATGCTGAGACCCCCTTCGGTCATGACTGACCATGGGATTGCACCTAGAAAGTTACCCTCCGAGGCACAAGTCCAGGCAAGGTTGTTTATAGAAGACCAGCAGTCACCCATGCATACTGGTCTCCCCTCTCCACGCCACAAGCTGTCCTGAGAAGGAATTAGCAAGAACCCTACCAAAACATTGCTCCTTTCCAACATCCCATACCTCTTAATGTAAGATAGATCTGATTATAGATTGACAATACATTGTAGTATCATAAGAAAAGACTAACTACAACCATTATGAATAGAGAGATCATTCTCATGTGTCATGTTGTTTAGCTGTCATTAATTTTTCTTTTATTTTTTTATACTGGTTATAGTCGTTGGTCAGGTTCTTATCATATTGATTGCATTTTATTGAACTGCAAAGTTAAGGGACATAAAAGGGACCATAGAAACAACAACACTGGGTTTTTTTTAGATTGGTGTTAATATGAACACACAAAATACCAACACATGTATGCACACACAAACATACACACACATACGATAGGCTTTAGTACAGTTTCCATGTACTAAATTACACTCATGAGGCTACAGAAGAAAATAAATACTTGTCCAAGGTACCAAGCAGTGAGATGAAACCTGAAAACAAGTGGTTGTGAAGTGAACTTCTTAAATACACATCCACATTTGTACCTGAGAGATGTGACAAATTTATAGAAGTAAAGAAACCAATCTTACCACAATCCATCCCATTCGCAGAAAGATAACAACTCCAAGTAAGTTGATAAGACAGGACGTAAAAACACCATCCCAAGTCCCAAATAGAATGGGTTCGGAGATGAAAAAATTGGCTTTCCACCATGGTTTATGGGATAATTGC
>NC_068984.1:130955747-130964489 GCF_001194135.2 Octopus bimaculoides | reverse complement strand
TGAACTGATCTCAGTTCATATACTTATTGTTGTTGGCACTCCATCGCTTACGACGTCGAGGGTTCCAGTTGATCCGATCAACAAAACAGCCTGCTCGTGAAATTAATGTGCAAGTGGCTGAGCACTCCACAGATACGTGTACCATTAACGTAGTTCTTGGGGATATTCAGTGTGACACAGTGTGACAAGGCTGACCCTTTGAATTACAGGCACAACAGAAACGGGAAGAGTGAGAGAAAGTTGTGGTGGAAGAGTACAGCAGGGTTCGCCACCATACCCTGCCGGAGCCTTGTGGAGCTTTAGGTGTTTTCGCTCAATAAACACTCACAACGCCCGGTCTGGGAATCGAAACCGTGATCCTATGACCGCGAGTCCGCTGCTCTAACTACTGGGCCATTGCACCTCCACTCATATACTTAAGAGGATGGAAAAACAAAGCTGTAATATTTTGTCTCAGAGAAACTTCCTAAAGAGACTTGTATGTTAAAATACACACCAGTCTCTCAGACAGACCAGTGTCACAGCATTATAAATGTTATTCACATCACTAATTTAATCTAATGATGTTTCAAATGAATATATTGATATAATACAATCATTTGAAAATGAGTTTCAGATTGATGAAAAGAGACTTTGGAATATTGCAATATTTGTGCTGTTCCCTAGAGCATTAGATTAGAATAGATTAGATTAGATGGAACTTGCTACTCATGATGCGAGGATCAGATATTTAAATGTATGTCACTGATTCAGTTTGCTTTAATTTCCATCATGACCATCACCACAAAAATAAGAAGAGCAAAAAAAAAAAAAAGCAATAGAAAAATGTGAAGGAAAAAGAAGCCATTCCTTCTATGATGGACCTAGAGACTGTTTAGCAGATGATGAGATATGAACTGTCAACTTTTCAGCTTAGTATGCAAGCACTCAACCGACGAGACAAGATGTGACTCAACAAAACTATGACATATTAAAAAAGAAATAGTTTTTGTTAACTGTTCTGTTAAAAGCTGGTAGTAATTGCTATACATGATATCTGAGTTACTGCTGTAAGTGTGCAATAATCTAGTAATTGTTAATTTGCAACTGGAGAACAAGCAGTGGAATTTCATAATGACTAATTACAATTTTCAGGGTTACTATACCATTGTATACATAACTAGTAGAGTGACAAGTTACACATTCATTATAAATGTTCTGCACAACTGATTGTATGGTTAAGCAGCTAAACTGTTGGTTTAATGGGTAAGGCAATTATTACTTCCCAACGTTATGTGGTGTCGCATGAAATTGAAGCTGTTGAATGTCCTTCAGACATTTTCCTTATTTTATTTATAGTAAAATTTCAATTCCTGATTGAGCCATTTGCTTATCAGGTTTTTTTTCTTTTTTTAAATGTTTTATTGACATAATAGTTGCTTGTAAATTAAGAAACCATTATAGCAGCAGTAATAGTAACAGTAGCAGACATTATCAACTGCCAAAAATTTTATATCTATTTAATCATATCTTTTATATTGTACTTGTTTCAGTCACTGGGCTGTGGCCATGCTGGGGCACTGCCTTAATACCCAGTACTTATTTTTTAAAGCCTGGTACTAATTCTGTATGTCTCTTTGCTAAACCAGCAGGGATGTAAACAAACCAAAACCAGTTGTCAAAGAGGTAAGGAGACATGCACAAAGACACTCACACATATATATAGAGAGGTGGATACACACACATGATGGGTTTCTTTCAATTTCCATCTATCAAATCCTCTCACAAGGCTTTGGTCAGCCTGAAGGCTATAGTAGAAACACTTACTCAAGGTACCACTCAGTGGAAGTGAACCCAGAACCATGTGGTTCTGAAGCAAACTAACTCCTTATTGCACAGCCATGCCAGAAGACATTCAACACAGATTTGTCTTTTTAATTATTATTAGCAATAATATGCTACTCTTGGACTAACCAGTACCATATTCTTGGCAATAACATTTGTTATTTTACTGTCAATCCTTTCTTTAATGGAAATTATGTCTCTGGGTAAAATCATACAGAGTGTTCAAAAAGTCTCTCCGCAGTGAATTTTTTCCCAAGATGTATTTCAAAACATGTGTAGAAGAGTCAACTTATGTATTGAATATGAAGGATGACACTTTCAACACCTCTTATAAAGTTTATTTTTAAAGTCTTGTAAAGTCTAATATATTCTTTTTGTAGTCTTATACCATCTTATAAATATTTATTTTGCAATGAAAAATACTTACTGCGGAGAAACTTTTTGAACACCCCGTAGAATAAACTAACAGATACAATTTATTATTGACTAGCAGTATAACCCGACGTTGTCCGGGTGTGACTTATTACGCCAACTACGATAAGTCTTGCTAGGTGAAAATCAACTAAAAAAGAAAACCTTACAATGGAAAAACCCTTATGATGTAAATATGTTCATAATTCAAAAGACGATGAAATTAATAGGGAAAGTCTAAAAGCTTTACTGATTTTTAACATATTCATAGGTCTATCAAGATACCTCGGACTTATAAAACCAGAGTTTGACCTAATTTCCATGATGAGATTACAACTCCCCTTTCTGAAATGGATACTGGTCTGTCACAAGGTTAACATTCCAGCTGGTGCTGGTGTTCATTTACAGTTGAGTGGACTGGAGCAATGAGAAATGAAGTGTTTTGATCAAGAATACAATGCGCTGCCCAGTCTAGGAATTGAAACCACAATATTATGTTTGTGAGTGCAACACCCTAAACATTAGGTAATGCACTTTCATCTGGCATATGCTACTGGACTCAGATTATTGATAATAGAACAATCAATTATATTGACCCCAGTAGTTGACTTATTTTATCAGCCCTAGCAGAATTTGAAACCACAATATAAAGGGACATAGCTAAATACCACAAGGTATGTTGTCTAACACTTTACCAATTTACAATCATTGCTGCTATTTTCGTTTATTACAATAAAGATTTTTTCTTTTGTATGTAACATCTGTATTGAATTGACTCAATCAACAATAAATAATATGCAAGAAACTATTGATCTTAAAATCTTTTGACATATTTCTATTCTTGATGAAGGAGATAAAAGGAAAATGAGCTTTGCTTTTTAGGAAATACAAAGATTAAGCAATAGCTCAATATTGGGCAGTAATTTATGCACTAATATGTACCGATACTTTAATTTGGAGCAAAATTAAGTAATTATAACCATTTTATGCTTATTGACATCATTATTATTATTTTATTATTGTTATTACTGAAGGTCACAGGGTTTGATATTTAGTTACACCTCTTTGCATTCTGAACTCAAATCCTGCAGCAGTCAGTTCTGCCTTTAATCTTTTTATGTTGTTATTGTTGTTCTTTAGCTCAGGTCATCCCCCATCAAGCAAAGCTATTGTAGGGAACTGGTTATATACCATTAGGTGTACACCGCTTCCGTACATTAAATTTCTAGAAGAAACAACGGAACGCAGATTCTGAACAACATAACAATATTTATTTACAGTGGAATTCAGTTCACGCTTGGAGGGAATTCGGTAGCTCGTCGCCCTCGGTTACTGAGACGCCTTCTGAATGATTTCCGTGGTTATTTGTGAAGCTCTGGTGCTGACATGTGAGAGAGCTCTGTTGGACGTCTTCGCTCGATGGAGATCAGTCAACGAAGAGACTGAGAAAAGGCGCCAAAGCTGGGTGTCGAACTCTACGCATGTGCATGAGACTCTTCCTGTATTCCTTCCGGAACTAGTCCCTGCGCATGCGTGAATAAAACTCCGGACATTGAACATATAACAGTCGTCTGCTATAAGAGGTCACTACACTATGATCAAAAGCATTCCAGCCATGACTACTTGTCATAGTCCCTAATATACAAAACGATGGATATCAGAAGCTACATTGTCTAATGTGTCCTTTCTGTTTTCTTTTTTGTATATTTTCATATTTAGAGGGCATTTAGCAGCTATTTTTAACAGATTGAGCAACCACATGGAAATAGTATTAATAACATGGGCTAACAGGGAACCCTCTATATGGTTGTTTCACCTGTGAGCAATATCAACCAAATCTACCCACCTCTTATAAAAAAGACATTGAATAATATAGTCCAGGGGTCAGGGAACTTTTTTAACCAATTACCCCAAAATATATTTATTTACACCATAGACTTGAAATGAAGAAATCATAGATTCTTTGAAGTCAAAAGTTTTATTGAATCTATTTACATGTCTATTACATTATACAGATGTGGTGTTGCTAGAAGAAAAATTTCTGCCACAACAAGGAACACATATTTTATATAATTCTACTTATGTCTAATGAGTCCTCATTACCCTCAAGAATTTCATTTTTACCCTACTTGGGGTAATTTATCCCGATTCAATGGATCAAGTTAGAAAAAAAGAGGAAGGATAGAAGATAGAGTATTGAAAAGTAAAGGGGAGAAATAAGAAATACAGAAGGCAGTAAGAACAGGTAATAAGTCTTTCTATTATAGGTACAAGGCCTGAAATTTTGGATAAGGAGCTAGTTGGCACTTATTTCATCAACCCAGAAGAAATGCCACTAAGTATTTTATCTGGTGTGTTAAAGATTCTATCAGTTCACCACCTTTGGGATAGATAACAACCCTTTCTACTCTAGGCCCAAGGTATGAAATTTTGGTGGGGAGGGAGACAGTTGATTATATCGACCCTTGTACTCAACTGGTACTTATTTTATCAACATTGAAAGGGTGAAAGGTAAAATCAACCTTGGTGAAATTTAAGCTCAGTATGTACGAGAGGGTGTTGATAAGTTCCTGGTTTTAAGGGTGTCATGAAAGGCCTGGCTAGAGGACCAACCTTCCAAGTACTTTTTAAAGAGCTTAGAAAAACTGACAGACTGCTGCAATAAGTAAGTGCATCTGATAGGGGAATATGTTGTATAAAATCATAGTTAACTGATCCTCCAGTATTTTCTTTCCCCTAAAGCCAGAAACTTTTTAGCACTCCCTTGTAAAGACAGACAAAATACTCCTAAGCAGTTTGTCCAGCATGCTAATGGTTCTGCCAGCTTACCACCTTGGAGATGGGTAATAATGAATACTTATTAAGGGTAAGGGTAGCTGAACATTTTGGTAAAGGTAAGTCACTTTAATAAATACATTGGAAAAATATTTTAGAAAATTCAATTAAGGTTAAAATAAAAGAGTTTACAATAAAACAAAATAAAAGCATATATCAATCTTTACATATGTTTGTGGATAAAGAAGCACTGAGCTCTAGCTGTGGAGAGTACCTGTGGAAGGGGTAGATCCAGGAAGACATAGAATAAAGTGGTAAGAATGGATCTTCAGATGCTGGGCCTCATTGAGGAAATGACAAGGAACCGGGAGATGTGGCGACTTGCTGTACTTGATAAGACTTGATAAGCTAAGTAAAATCGCAGTCTTCCACATATACAGGCTTATCCTTTCAGGTGCCAGCTCCACTTAAAAGGTACCCGTACCAGTGTTGCATTAATGCACCCATGCTGATGCTGCGTAAATGCAGCCATGATGGTGACATGTAAAAAGCACCCAGCACACTCTTTTAAGTGGTTGGCATTAGAAAGCACATCAAGCTATAGAAACAATACCACAATAGACATTTGGGAGTCTGAACAGCTCCCTGATAGCCAGCTCCATGTCAAACCATCCAAACCATGCCAACATGGTGACCGGATATAAAATGATGATGATGATGGCATACATGTATGTATGTATGTATATCATCATCTGTGGAGGCGCAATGGCCCAGTGATTAGGGCAGCGGACTCGCAGTCATAGGATCGCGGTTTTGATTCCCAGATCGGGCGTTGTGAGTGTTTATTGAGCAAAAACACCTAAAGCTCCACGAGGCTCCGGCAGGAGATGGTGGTGAACCCTGCTGTACTCTTTCACCACAACTTTGTCTCACTCTTATTTCCTGTTTCTGTTGTGCCTGTAATTCAAAGGGTCAGCCTTGTCACACTGTGTCATGCTGAATATCCCTGAGAACTATGTTAAGGGTACACATGTCTGTGGAGTGCTCAGCCACTTGCACATTAATTTCACGAGCAGGCTGTTCCGTTGATCGGATCAACTGGAACCCTCGACGTCATAAGCGACGGAGTGCCAACAACAACAATATCATCATCATCATTTAAGATATAAAGGACCTACAATTGTCATGGGTACTGCCCATCTCTCCAACTAAATCATAACAGAACCCAAACCCAAGCATATACACACATTAACATATACACCCACTAGCATAAATTATAGAGTTTACGAAGCATAAATAGCTAAAGTCAAATATATTGATTGAATCTTTACAACAGCTGTACAAGAAATCACAACTTGGGTTACACTTATGTCAAATGACAGAGCAATAATTAATTCTTTTACACACACACACACACACACACACACACACACAACACACCTGGTTATTGTCAGAAGACATTTATTTTCATGATGAAATTCAAAGCTAAGATTAGCTTAAGCAACAAGTTACATGATGAAGTAGAAATTAAAATAATTGCTGACAATTATAGACAATGAGTTTTAAAATCAATGTATTGTCCAAAGCTATTACAGTAGTTGGCACGAATAAACCATCCACAAAATATTCTATGCAGGATTGAGCCAAGTAACTGGTAACTGTGTTTTGGATTTGTTTTCCTCATGTTAGTACAGAAGTACTAAATTGATGTCAATGATAATAGTGAATCCTCTGAATTTGAGACGGTGTAACCTCTTCCACTCTACTCAACATGCGTACATATTTATGTATGTTTTCTTCTGTTTGTAATTATTTAACATTTTCCTGTCAGGAAGAAGCTAGTTTTTAACAGAGATACAAAACTGCATCAATCACTAGAATGTAGGAAAAAAAAAACTTCCATTTTAAACTTGAGAAAAGTTTTTCATATTTTTACGGTTCTGATTACAGATTGTATTTGTAATGTGCAAATTAGACAGTGGTATGATTCATTTACCTCAAGTTTAACGAATCCAATTAAATTACAATAACTAAGACATTAATTAGGTAATATTGCAATTATATCTCCCTTTAAACAACTTTGTATGCTACCTATACAATATGTTCCCAATGTTTATATCATAGTACACGTAACCACAAAACTAACATAAAAATATACAGCAGAGGAAAAGATGTTTTTTTTTTTTTAGTTCTACAGGACATCAAAGGACAATGCATGCATCATCATCTTTTAGTATACATCTTTCCATGCTTGCTTGCATGGGTCAAAAAGAATTTGTTAAAGCAAATTTTCTATAGCTGGATGCCCTTCCTGTTACCAAACCTCACCTGTTTTCAGGCTAGGTAAAATAGCCCCATGACCAGATATGTTTTTCATGGAAGACTGGCAAAGACCAACCTCGCTTGTATGACAGTGATGCTCACTTACAACCATTACATAATGTCAAGACAAGAGTACACAGATGCATGCACACACACACACACACATATGCATGCACACACACACATACACGCATGTACACACATATGTATATACATACATATACATGCACATATATGATGGGCTTCTTCCAATTTCTGTCAAACAAATCCACCCATTCACAAGACATTCGCTCAAAATATCACATGGTAGGATTGAATCCAGGACTACATGGTTAGGAAGCAAGCTTGTTTACCACACAGCCACATCAGTGCCTATACATACAAATTTGATGGCATCCAAGACACTAATTACTAATAAGCAAGCCTTCTTTCACCAATACCAAAGAACTGTACCCCCCCTCCCCCCGTTTCTTCCATTGCATCTATTCCTCTGCAATAGTTGATGGTACGTTACACTTGGCTTCTCTTCCCACCTAATTCTTTATCTCCAGAATTACCCTGGCATATCTCTGTCTTGTCAGTCAAGAAGCACTACGAAATTCTGAAAAAAAAAGCCATAAAAATCTCCCCTCCTCCTCTTCTGACAGCTGCAGTGATATTAAGTGGTATATTAAGATTAACAACACATTGAAAGAAAGAAATCATCATAATCATCATCACTGCCATTGTTGCAACCCCTGCTTTTGTTGCCATCATCATCATCATCATCATCATCATCGTCGTTGTCGTCATCATTGATTGTGTGTTTAAACGTACAAATCCTCAGTATTATCAATGCTAAAATAGTGATGATAGGAGTGAGAACAGAAAACTAAATATTTGTCTGCAGACATAATATAAAAGAATAGTTGTATGGCATGTTTTCTAATCCAAGCTATATGCAGCCGGATTTTAGATTGCTGCACTGCTACACCACCTGTTTAGTAACTTTTTTAACATGGTTATTGATATATCACCATCACCATCATTATCACGATCATCATTACTATCATCATCGTCATCATTTGTCGTCATCGTTTTAACATTCACTTTTTTTATGTTTATGTGAGGGCAAACAGAATTTGTTGAAATAGATTTTTTTATGACCAGATGCTCTTCCCGTTGTCAACCCTCACCTGTTTCCAAGTAAGGTACCTGTTTTTGAGCGTACAAACATATACGTACATGTACATGTATGCACACATGCACACAATGGGCACCTTTTAGTTTCTTTCTGCAAAACTCACTCACAAGGCTATAGCTGGTCCAGGAATACAGTGGAAGACACTTGCCCAAGGTAACACACAGTAGGACTGAACCCAAAACAATATGCAAGGGAAGCACCTGCACTTTATATATATATATATATAT
>NC_068984.1:130946114-130954985 GCF_001194135.2 Octopus bimaculoides | reverse complement strand
ATTTATATATATATATATATAAAGTGAAGTATATTGCCACTTAAATGTGGCTGACCCCTAGGGGTGGATGTTACTGTTGCTTTTAGCCCCAATATATATATATATATATATATATATGTGTTTATATAGATATATACATACATATATTTATGTATATATATTTATATAGATATATACTCTTTTACTCTTTTACTTGTTTCAGTCATTTGACTGCGGCCATGCTGGAGCACCACCTTTAGTCGAGAAAATCGACCCCAGGACTTATTTGTAAGCCTAGTACTTATTCTAACGGTCTCTTTTGCTGAACCGCTAAGTTACGGGGACGTAAACACACCAGCATCGGTTGTCAAGCAATGGTGGGGGGACAAGCACAGACACACAAACACACATACATACATATATATATATATATACATATAAACGACGGGCTTCTTTCAGTTTCCGTCTACCAAATCCACTCACAAGGCTTTGGTTGGCCCGAGGCTATAGTAGAAGACACTTGCCCAAGGTGCCACGCAGTGGGAATGAACCCGGAACCATGTGGTTGGTAAGCAAGCTATTTACCACACAGCCACTCCTGCACCCTATATATTTATATATATATATATATATATATACACATATATATTTATACATATATTTATATATATATATATACTTATACATATATACATATATTTATATATATATATATAATCTGTGTGTATGCATGTGTGTGTGTGTGTGTATATATATATATATATATATATATATATATATATATATATATATATACATACATACATACACATATATATATATAATCTGTGTGCATGTATGTGTGTGTGTGTGTGTGTATTTATTGTGTGTGTGTGTGTGTGTTTATCTATGTGTGTTTCATAAAATCTCATACTACTCATTCCTAAGAGAAGAATATCAACTCAGTGGAAACAGGTTACATTGATCCTTATTACTTTTCTTAATACTTCCCCAAAACAAAGCGTCATTATTTGCATTTATTTTTCTCTACAGTAAACTGTAAACATAAAGTTTAAAAATCAATAGAAAAATACGTGAGTGCCAACAGAGCATTTGACTTAACAATTGTTCCTGACCAGAAGTCATGTGGTGACCCATTTAAACTAAAACCAAAGTTGATCTTCAAAGGATGACAGCTAAATGTGTATAAGATCTATGTTTTTCTGTAAACCTAGCCATGTATATTGATTACATTTACATAGCTAAAAAGTTTATTTTTATGTAGACATTGGTATAGTTGATTGGATCAACCTTAGTGTATGACAGGTATTCATTTCAATGATTCAAGAACCAACCTCAATGAGATTTGAACTCAGAATGCTGAAAGACCAGACTAGCTAATGCAAGGCATTTGATTTAGTTCTCTACCAGCTCTCAACCCTTCTCATTATATCAATCATTTTATTTCCATATTCATAGTTGCACACATATGCAAATATATATAAATTTGTGTGTTTGAGTGTACAGTCACAATAAAAAGACTTACTCAATATCAAATCTTTACACCAGGGGTGGGAAATCTTTTTAATCCTATGGGTAAATTGAAAGTGTATAAGAACCTCTGTGAACACATCTATGCTGAGAAAAATAATGAATCTTTCATTTTACAACAATTAGAAGTGTGTAGACAATTATACTAAGCAAACTGATTGAGGCTTTTTTATACATTAACATTTTTGTTCATAGTATTAAAAAGGTTTTCCACCCTTGGAGTAAAGCTTTGGAACAAATTAAGCACTTACAGTAGTTGAATACTTAACAGTATCATCTGTAACTATGCCGTTAAGTTTATCATAGCGTAAACTGAAATCTCTGTTGCTGATTTGATTTCAGAGATGCATTGATTTTATCGCAAGTAAATCTTTACAAAACATAGTTTGCTGTTATGGCACATACAAGTATTTAGTTAACAGTGCTGCATTTATATCTGTTATCTCATTTACAGCTATCACATACCAACACACATTCTGACGCTGGTTGTTTCAAGCTGACTTGGATATTGTTGACAATTCAGATTTTTTATATGGTTTATCGTATTCTTCTGTGATAAACTAACAATTCCAATAATCTGACATTTTCTGGAGTTAAAATTCAGACTTGTTAACAAACTATCAATCTAAGGTTTCATTTACTTTGCTATTAGTTCACACATTTCATAACTTGTAGAAATATTATCATTAATGCATCATTTGAAAACAGACTGCTGTTTGCATTAAGATCCATTTAAAAATATCAGCTTGTCTATATACTGAAGCCCTTTCAGTCTTTCATATTCCTTAATTTTAGTCTATTAGTGGTGTTCAAGAGCATCCTTTTTATAAAATATAACAATCTTTACAAATAACACACACACAGTTTTCATTTACTGCCATGCAAAAATAGTTATCCAATTTTTTTTTTTTACTTATTGAAGAAAGAACTATTGCCAAAATTATTTTACTTTATAATAATGCCAGCCACTGCAGAAGTGGTTTCTACTTTACAATATTGATTGAAAAATAATAAATAGAAACAGCAAAATGAACTGCTAAAAGCTAAATGTTACTTAACTTTTACTGCCTATTAGATCATCAATTTGTATGTATTCACCCTTGATTAATGTCACATAGTAAACATTACAGCCAGAAGAAAGTTGTTTATGCTTTATAAACACATTGAAAGCAACTTACATTAAATTACTATTTGGATCTTAAGACATAAAGTAGTTGTTTTTTTTTAAGGGCTTTTAAACTTTGTCAGAAGGCAGTTTTAAATTTAATTGCATGGAAAATTTTGCTGAGCAAGGATTCTTTCACTTCTGTTAATTCCAGGCATAGTAACCCTTTTTCAAGAAGCAAGCTCATCATCAGATGGGCTGCCCTACTAAAAAAATTCAAAGTAATTTTTCATAGGTGAACCATTCAGAAAGTCCCATGGCTGCAGTTTGCCCTTGACTTGCTTATCCATCATAAATAACTAATTTTCAGTGTGCAGCCATTGTAACTTAAAACAAAGCATTTTGAAACTACAAAACACTTGCTGACCATTTGATCTCTGGCTCTTTTTATAAGCCAGTTAAGTAGTCACTATGTTTGACATAGTGAACCAAAAATATATTTTAGTTAAGTGAAATTATATATTTAATAGGGATAAAATCCATAAACATTAATGATAAAGAGAGAGCTCCTAAAATTTTAATTGGCCAAAAATTAAATTTTATTGCATATGATTGACAACCATGGTGACAACTGTGGGAATGTTTCAGACTTTTTGGACCTCCTCAGCAAAGTGAAGTCAAAACAAAGCTAATCACAGAGTGTCTAAGAGAGCCCACGCTTGTATGAAGAAAATTTACTGATTAGGCAATTTAAAATAATGACACTGGAAAATAATAGTCTGTTAGTCAGATTGTAGTTTATCAAAGTTCATTGGGACAGGATGGAAGTAGAGGATGAAATGCAAAGCATAAAATACACTTTGGATTTCCTCTCACTTTGCAGAACAAATTATGCTTTTATAATCTTGGTCTGGGAAACCCATCAGTTTGACCAACACTCAATCCTCAATACAACATGCGACCATAAATAAGAAATTAGCAATTAAACGACAATCCATGACATGCATTTGTCCAAGCAAGCTCAATCAGATGATGAAATAATATTTGCAATTATACCTACACTTTGAGACTATCTGATTTTCTAGAGCACCAAAAGGAAATATTATATTGCCACCAGTTGAGCGTAATAGTTACCAGCGTCGCCTTCCTGGCACTTGTGCCGGTGGCACGTGAAAAGACATTCAAGTGAGGTCGTTGCCAGTGCTGTTGGACTGGCTCTTGTGCAGGTGGCACATAAAATACACCATTTTGAGCGTGGCCATTGCCAGTACCGCCTGACTGGCCTTTGTGCCAGTGGCACGTAAAAGCACCCACTACACTCTCGGAGTGGTTGGCGTTAAGGAAGGGCATCCAGCTGTAGAAACTCTGCCAAATCAGATTGGAGTCTGGCATAGCCATCTGGTTCGCCAGTCCTCAGTCAAATCGTCCAACCCATGCTAGCATGGAAAGCAGACGTTAAACAATGATGATGATATAAGAGAATACTATATTTTATTTTTAGGTCAGATAGAAGGTACAGCACTTAGTCCCCTTTAGAAAGTACTGATAATATAACTTAACCGATTATATTATCAGTGCTATTTTCCTTCAAATTATTCCAATATTCTGAAATATGATCACATATTCCATTTTTTTTTTTCTTAATTTCTACCTAAAAAAGTGTCATATATATTGACTTTTAAATATTTTTCTGATTGGTGTAGTATTTCAACTACTATCTTCAATTAAGAGTTTAGATTGGATTACAAAAACTAAAAACATTTACCATTAAACAATATATCTAAGAAATTCTTAAACAGATTAAAAAAAACAAAAACGAATACCAGTCTCATCATAAGATTTAGTTTCATCATCATCATCATCATTGTTTAAGGTCCTCCTTCCATGTTGGCATGGGTTGGATGGTTTGACAGGAGCTGGTCAGGCAGTGCATGCGCCATGCTTCTGAGTGTGTTTTAGCATGGTTTGACAGCTGGATGCCCTTCCTAACACCAACTACTTCGTAGAGTGGGCTGAGTGCTTTTTACATGGCACTTGCACAGGTAAGGCAAGGTAAGTCGCACAGGCACAGGCAAGGTAAGTCCCAGAACTTCTTTCGGAGCCACATACAAAGACTGAATTTGCAAACAAGAAACAGAGCAACAAATTTACATGGTGCCTTTAGAATCAATTACAACCTTGAAGAATGAAGCAACACCCAGTTGAATCACAGAAACAAAAAGAAACTTCCACTACTCTAGAAAAGAAAAAGACATTATCTGAGAATTGTCACACTTCAATAGTTTAGGTATCTTTTGTTTTCAACAAGAGCATGAACTCACTCCTTTCAGCTAATATCATATTCAAAAGCCAACAAAGGAGTTTCTATGCCATGTCTTAACCTACTAGAAACAAGTTAGAATTCATCTATACATTTTGTCTAACTTGTTTAAATGGGACACCTATTTCATTCATGTAACGCAAACCTACACTCACTTGTTCTCATACTTTTAACAACTTCATTTTCTTTAACCCTTTATACTTTCAGCAAGCTTATATGCAGATCCAAGCTAAATATAATAATGATTGAAATTTACACTGGAAAATGTATTGTTAATACAAAGAGGAGTATGCACTGCTCTTCACAAAAATATATACATATTTATAATAAATATATGAATGTATAAAAAGTATAAATGTTACTGCTATTTACTTATTCATAAAAGATTATGACAACAATCTTTTTGTGAAAAATATTGCACATAAAATTCCCTGCTAGTTGACCAGTGAATATGATGTGGGTTATTTTCAACAAACTATTTTTGAATATTCTCTATTTATTTTAGCACATTTACCATACAACTTTCATATGAATCTCAGAAAAGATAGACTAAGTTATAAAACATACAGAGGCACTGTTAGATGTAATAATTGCATGTAGCACAACAAGAAATGCTCTGTGCTACTAGACTGGGTAAATTTAAAATAATAATAATAATAATAATAATGATAATAATAATAATAATAATAATAATAATAATAATAAAATTATTGTGTACAGTGCTCAGGTGCTCTACAACTCATCAAAGGTGCAAGTACAATACATAGAATTATGTACAAAAGTCAGGAAAGTGAACAATGTATAAGTCATGATATATATTTCTGCATGCGTATGGAGGTGGGGATATCAGGTGTAGTGTTGGTGAATTTCAGGAAGCATAGAGGTTTTAAAGGATGCAATGTCTCAGCAACTAACAACTGATGCAGGTAGTTTGTTCCATGTTTCAGCTACTCTGAGTATGAAAAAATATTTTCAGTTGATCTTCATCACATTGTTTTGGTGCATCAACAAAAATACTCAAGACTTGGTTATGCCAACATGTATACCCCACAAAGGATGACTTATATACTGCCAGAACATAACCTTCACACTAATGACTTTTAGCAGTGTCACTCCAACCTCACTGTCGAATATGATGCAAGAGTTTAACATATATGGGTGTATCAAAATGTAGAGGAGCATCCAACAAAGTGAAACTAATAAGTAATTGTCACTTTCCCAAATAACACACACACACACACACACACACATGCAACATAAGAGCAAATCATTAATTACTCACAATGCCCTTATGATTTTCCCCACACTCATGAAATTTAATAGGACATGCATCACTTCATGCAGACCTCATCTAGTTATACTAAAGAAGAGCAGTAATCAGAGATCTAGTTTTTACTTTTGTGCTAAATTTTTTTAAAATTTATTACGTCAATGAAGATCTTAAAGATATGAGTACATTATATTTATTTTCTGACATAGCCCTCTTGCTTTTCAATTTACTTTAACTCTCTTTTTGATTGAGAATCAAGCCAGATAGTCTATAACAGCAAATTCATTCAGCTAATAGAAATCAGATTATTGAAAACTGTTCTTCCTTGGAGTAAACACAAAGCAGAGCATCCATTGTCAGCATAATAATAAAGACAACTTATTTAATGTTTCAAGTTCAAATTTGTACCATAGTGAGTAGGAGAGCTTCTTCTCGTAATGCAGTTATGTTTTACCTATCAATAGAAAAAAGTTTTTTTCACACCATTCCAGTGTAGGGGAAAAACAACAGTGCATTCAAACAGAAATGCCACATGGTATTTACATCTGACCAAGCTATCTCTCCTTATGCCAATTTCCACTTTATATTTTATATCTCACAAGATAAGTAACAAATAAAGTACTTGGTTTGATGTAATTGACTAAAACTCCCCAAAGAGATGCTCCAGTATGGCTGCACTCTAATGACTGAAACCAGTAAAATAGGAATAAAAGAAACAAACAAATAATAAAACGTCAATAGTCCTCATGAGTCATAGCAGCTATTTGCATGCGTGTTTTAATGCCTATATGCTTTTCAATTTCTTTGTTAATTTGACAAATATATTTCAAACTCTGTGCATGCATAAAATATATACCCATATTATGTAGGAGTTTGAATAAAATCAGTTTGACTAAGAAGAAAGTGTAGTTTTAAAACTCTTAAAATTTATCCACATTTCTAAAGACACTACAAATCATATCCCAAAATTAGTGGTCATCAGTGGCGGACTGGCCAGGTTGCCAGCTTGCCCGATGGCAAGTGGGACCCTGCACCATTAGAATCCATATATGAGCGACCATGTTAGTATCTAAGGGGCCCATTCCCTCAAGTTTGAGAATTTTTTATTCACTCCTGGAAGAATGCATTAATTATTTCAGCCTGGCTGTGTTTGTAGACAGTCGAAAAGAATACTTTTAACAAAAAAAAAAAAAAAATTAAATGATAGCTTGGTAGTTGTGATTAGGCCTCCTTAGTCTCCTGGAAACAAATATTTTTAGACCCAGTCTGCCACTGGTGGACATACTTTATAATTTCTATAAGCATGGAATTCCATAACCTAAGGTAAAATGCATTCAGTCCACTCTGTAAAGTGGCTGGCATTTGGAAGGGCATCCAGCTGTAAAAACCATGCTAAAATTGACCTCACCCATGTTGGTGCCATGTATAAAGCACTCAGTTGACTCTGAAGTGTAGTTGGTGCTAGGAAGGGCATCCAGCCATAAAAACACTCCCAAAACAGACACAGCAGCCTGGGGTAGTCTTCTACCTGGCTGGCTCCTATCAACCATCCTACCCATGAATGCATGGAAGACAGACATTAAATGATGATGATGATGATGACGATGATGATAAAGGTAGCTATAATGTGAGGACACCAAGAGCATCAGAGTTTTAGGAAAGTACAAACCCACATTCATGGGCAGTTGTTGAACTGAATCAGTATCGAAGAACAGTTGCAAGCAAAGTACAGGAATAAATTCATACATGATCATTTTCTTTTTTTTTCAAAAAAATTGTCAAAGCTTTAGGTGCAAATAAAGTTTTCTATTAAACAAGTGGATTTTTGTAATAATTGCAAACTCTTTACTTTACTGGGTGCTTTTAAGTGGCACTTGCACTGACAGGGTCACCAAGTACTTGCAAGACAAAAACTTTTAAGAGGGGAGGAGGCATTGGAGGCAGTGATGATGAAAAGATTATGTGTGTGTGTGTGTGTGTGTGTGTGTGTATGTGTGTATATATATATATATATATATATATACATACATATACACACTCCCCACATACTGTTGTGCAACTTCCACCCACCCAACTTCTAGTCCCTTTAATTCATTTTTTTGCTTTGCAAGTTATTTTTTAAACACCTGATTTGTTATGTAAATCAGTCTGTCCTATTTTCTTCGTTTCTATGCTCTTATTCTGCATAAGCCTTTTTGTGTTATTTGCTTCCATTTTTCAACTCACTAGTGGCTGCATACTTGATGCATTCAACTGGCATATTCAGTTACACTTACACAACATTAAACAAACAAGAAGATACATGGCGTACATTAAAAGGATATTGAATTTTGAAACAGAAATATAGTATTATCAATATTATTCAAAACATAAAAGAGTTAACTAAAATAACACACACACATATATATATACATATAGATATATACATACATATGTATATATGTATATGTATATATATGTATGTGTATATACATATATGTATATATATATATATATATATGTATTTGTATATACATATATGTATATATATATATATATATATGTATGTGTATATACATATATGTATATATATATGTATGTATATATACATATATGTATATATATATGTATGTATATATACATATATGTATATATATATGTATGTATATATACATATATGTATATATA
>NC_068984.1:130938723-130945288 GCF_001194135.2 Octopus bimaculoides | reverse complement strand
TATATACACACTCCCCACATACTGTTGTGCAACTTCCACCCACCCAACTTCTTGTCCCTTTAATTCATTCACTTCTACCCACCTTATACCTTGAAGGCTCACCATGACATCTATTTTTTCTTTCCCCCTGCTCCACCCTGATCACCCCACCCTCTCTTCTGAAATGTGAAAAGTAATGTAGCTCCTCTACAGCAAGAAACCTGTCCTGTTCTGATCCCCACCTTCTTTCTCTCATACTTTTACTCCTCATCTCCTAGTATCAAGTGGAGCCTTTGGGGTTTGTGGTCCTTCAAGCTGCATAGTGACTTCACCTTACATAAAAAAAAAAACACCCAGTACATATTGTAAAGTGGTTGGCATAAAGAAGTGCATCCAGCTGTAGAAATATTGCTAAAGCAGACACTGGAACCTGATGCAGTTCTTGGACCTATTAGATCATGTTAAACTGTCCAACCCGTGCCAGCATGGAACTTGGACATTAAATGATGATGGTAAGGATCTATGAAAAAAGGGCATTGCAGGTCCTCCCAAACTTTTAAGGGTTCACATAATTAATGTTTAGCTTGATTTCAAATTAATGTTATTTCAGAGAGTTATACTTTCAAGAAGGAAGCATTGGGAAAATGTTGTGTTTGCAGAAGGAAGGAAAAAGATAGAGATGTGGATGCAACATGTAGAGTTGGTTGAAACAGCTCACAACTTACTAGTTCAGAAGAGCAGAGACCCTTGGGTGTAAAGGGTCACAGAAAATTTATTTGAGAGCTGACAGTTTCAATGTATCAGCAGATCACATTTTTTTAGAGATAAGAATACATGATCTAGAATGGTTGTATGTGTGTGTGGTATCAGCACTGTGTGAAATATATGAGCAGTACTCTAGTTTGGTTTGCTCATCAATTCTTCAGAGGTGAAGTATATTCTGGTACTGAAGAGAATGCCTAGCCTTTGAGAAGAAGTATTGGCTACAGGAATGGTGACATTTAGCATTTTTAGATAATTTGAAGGTTTTAATTATGTGAGTTATAAATAGCCAAGGTGTAGGTGTGTCTCTGTTTCTGCAGTGGATATATCCTGGTGTTGTTGAAAGAGAGTAGATTGTCGTTCTCATAGAAAAATAGTATTGAGTCATTGTTCATAAAAGAGATGCATGTTTTGTGGAGGTGTTTGAATTGTTTGCGTGAAAGAGTGAAGGGTGGAACAGTCTGTATTGTAGGTAGAGGTCACATGAAGGATGTTGTTACTACAAAGAAGGAAAATAGAGGGGGTATCCAAACTGAAAGCGTAAAGGTTGGAGAGAGCCTATAGATATGCAGAAATAGAGTGGTTAAACAAGAAACTTCCTTTTGAATAAATAACAGGTGAGTACACCTCAAAGACAAACAAGTGGATGATAAAGAAGAAAGGGGGATAAAAAGAAAACAGATAACCAGTTCAGTGAAGCAACTTACTGATATGTTTCTAAAAACCAAAATATTAAATATTATGGTTTATGAGGCAACAGTTATGTTGAAATTTAAGTAAACCAACAATTATGCAGAAACTTGACTAAACATATGGTGACTGAAAGGCATAACATAAGGAACGCAATTTGGTAAAATAAAGATCAATACAATACAGAGGAAGTACCAGCACAAAATGGAATACCATATGGAGGGCTAAATAGGGATGGTGGTACAATGTGAACAATACAATGTATGCAAGGGAAACAATGTTAAGGGGAGCATGATATGGGAAAATCAATAAAATATTGAATTAACATGGAATGATAAATGCAATATGGATATATTAATGAAATATAGAAGGAAAGCAATAGGAAGGAAATGCAATATGGAGTTAATGTAATATTAATATAACACAAGAATAGGGAAAACTGATACAATATGGAAGTCATACAATAAAGAAGGTATTACAATATGGAGGGAACAATATGATAATAAGGCAATATGGTAGAATTAATAACTACATAGAGGGAACACAATGAGGAGTTAAGAGGTATATGTTATAGAGATTATAAACAAAACCAGCCAAAAGCAGAAATATAGTTGGGTTTTTTTTTTACACTAACTAAAAGGTGGTAACATGATGGCAAGTTTATCATATCATTGGATAAGTAAGTTCACATGACACAACTTGAAGTTCTTGAGAACAGCTGTTGAGTTGAATTTAAGAAAAAGAGTAAAGAAGGCTCTATGAAGAATATATCACCTATTAGAAATGTATTTAATTAAAATCCAAACAAGAAAAATTAATTTTTCAGAAGGTCCTCTGGGACATGCATGTTTTGACTACTCTTTCAGACTTTATCTGCTTCAATCTACCACCACCACCACCACCACCACCACCACCATGAAAGTCTGGTTTGATTTAACAGGCTTGAAATGTTTATAGGGCTTGCAATATGTCACACATGAGATTTTTTTTATACCTTACTGAATAAAATCAAAAAAGTAAAATAAAAAAAAATATCCTTTCTAAATTTTATTATTGTTCTACCTGCTTACCCCCAAACGCCCTAAGTGCTTGTTTCCCCACCTCATTTAAAAATAAATAATAACTTTAGAATCAAAAACTGAAGCTAAAGACTAGAATTTTAGGACACTAGTGATGGTCAGCATTGACAACAATCAGTTCAATAAAGTTTTGAAAATGGATATGCTATAGATTTATCACATTTCTGCTTTTTGTAGTAAAATGCTAAAAATATCTATCCTAAAAAAAACTTTGCATGTTGAATAGATTATTTAAGGAATATATCACCAGCTCAGTAATTAAAGTGCCTAAGTAACTATTACATCATGTCACACTAAAACTTCAGTATAACATAAAGTGCTAAATATATACAAATTTCTATATTTTAAGGGTTATCAAAGATAATCAAGAAATATTTGATATTCATAATAAACACAAAAGGAGGAAGAGAAAGGTTAAAATAATTCAATAGAATATTTCATTTCTAACTCTTCTTCTAATTTTAAACTTTCCTCCCATTTGAATTCTTAACTTCCACACAATTTATTTCCAAAAAGTAAGAAATCCTTACAAAAATATAGAAAAAGTTCCTGGTTTTGGTAAGTATTATGTAAACATATGGTAACTGAAAGACATGCAAATGTTACATTAAGGTTATTTAGAAAAACTGATGAAAATGCAAAAATGTATCATAATAACAATATTTCTCTTTCTTATACATTTGTCCTGGGTTTTTTTTTATATACTTAAAGAATGCAATGAAAAACTCAAAGTGATACACTTACCAAATCTTCAGCAAAAAGTTCATTCTGTTTACCCTCATCAGCATGTTGATAAAACGATTCATTGTTATCAGTCAAAAAACCAGAAGAGCTGTCAGTTGCCTTTGCTTGCTCCCAGCTGAGTCCAAAACGATGCCAGTCTGGTTTCTTCTTTTCCTTCTTAGAGGAAGCACTCATTAAATTGGTAATCTCTGTGTCTGAATTCTCAGCCATTTCTTACTTGAATCTTTTCAATGTGAAGCTAACACATTGAAGCTAATTATGTAGCAGATACAGTAACATCAATAAGAGGCTGGTTCCTTACGACACAAATGTAACAATATCAAAAAACAAAAAAATAAAAGACAAAAATCAAAACACGTGATGATGATGGAGCAGCATTTAGAACGATCCTGGACATGCTGTCTCGTTAGGACAGTTTATAATTACAAAGACTGTCTGGTTTCAAGCATTTTTTCCATAAATACAAAAACAGAAATGAGGATCCTTTTCACTGCTTTATCTTCTCATGTATCACAGACAACAGTATCAATAATAAGTGTATGTTTTGAAGAAGTAGCGGTAGAGGCAGCAACAGCAGCAGTATTCGCAGGGATAGCAACAGTAGCAGTAGATGCTGCAGTGGTAATGTAACATTTATATATAAACAAAGGCAGGTTAGCTGACATGATTAATCATTAGTGGATAAGTGCAGGAGATAAAAATCTGAGATGAAGCAATTAAAAATCCATAATTCCTTTTCTTATAATTTTTCTCTTATGTTTTACACGTGTTCCTTCGTGAAGCCACCTGTTTGGAGAATTAAAAGATAGGTTTCAGTTTCAGTAGTGTTGTCTGTTTATATGCCGTTACTTGCATTGCCAGTGTTGTCATTGCTGCTGCTGCTGCTGCTGCTGCTGCAAGCAAAGTTACCCTTTCACTGAATAGCTGCTTTGGTAATATTGATTTTGTATGTCAAGAGTAAAGCAGACAGTAATTAAATTACAGCACACAGCTGAGCTTTCTCTGTGGATAAAGATGAACAAGATGCAGCTATATCATCGTCCTGTATCGTTTTAGAGAGCTTAGCAGCATCTGAAAATAAAAGGTGGAAGGAAAATATTAATATCACAATCAGAGAAGAAGAAGAAGAAGAAGAAAAATATCAGGTGTGACATTATCAAATAGAATTGAAATTGGTTTGCAGATGGAAACATATCTAAAATCTATATTGCAGTTAGTTGAAACAAAATGTTGCCAAGTTAAAGATACAGATTTGTCAATCTGGAAAGGTTAAGTTCAAGTCTATCGTGTTGTCAGTCACTAATAGGAGGAAAAAATATTAGTTTTCATATTTTTGTTTCTTACCTTCAAATGTTGGTGTGTGTGTGTGTGTGCACATGCATGCATACTAATGTGTGTGTGTGCACAGGCACGCATACCAATGTGTGTGTGTGTGCGCATGTGTGCATGCATACCCATGTGTGTGTGTGTGTGCATGATGAGATACAATGACAGTGAAGTCATGGTGCTAGACAACTCATGCAATAAGGAGTTCAAACCTGAATGCAGAATTATATAGTGCAATTAGGCTAGATACATAAATCTCTTCGGCTCAGCCTACCTGAAAACAGTATATTTTATTTCTACAGCATAATTGTTCTAACAATATATAAATATTTAGTCTTAGTGGGCCTGCAAAAGTCATCAACCTTACTCGTCGTCCTGACTAAGAATGGCAAAAAAATCATCCCACATTTACTAGTATAGAAAAACAAAATGCAACACACATTTATATGGATGCATGCAAATATGTGTGTGTGTGTGTGTGTGTGTGTGTATTCATACATAAGGATGTATACAATCTTCTAGGACGCAACTTTGTTTTTTTATTAAAATAAGGTTAAGTTAACTATATTGATTATTTCATTGACACATGCACATGCATGCATGCATATATGCATACACATATGTATGAACAGAGAGAGAGAGAGGATAAAGAAGTGTTTATTTTAAGTGAGTGGTCTGTAAACATATGTTGCATGCATTCCTATATGTAGTGGTATTCAGTGAGTAGTTAAAAAGTAAATACAAGTGTGGTTGGAATAAAAATCACTAATGCAAACAGAGTAAAAACTGCAGAATGTTCAAGTGTAATTTGAAACATTTGTCCTCCATTCATATTCAAGTATTATATATCAGTTTATATCTGAACTTCGGACCAAACAGAGACAGAAACATTATAAAGGAGGACATTACATTGACACTACTAAGTGATTAGTACTTTTTTTATCAGCTCCAGGGAGATGAATTACAAACTGCACTTAGATTGGTTTCGAACTGACCACAAAGGGGCTTAACTCAAAACTACAAAGATTTCTGTCTGACACTATCGTTTTGGTTACTCTTCTAAAAAGATCACACATTTTTGGTGTAAAGAATACTTGATTTAACTAAATCATAAAACATGAGAACTAGATTTTGTATCAAATAAAAAGAAAACTAGTTCAAATTGTGGTTTGGTTCTGTTTATCTGGTTACAACTGTTGTGCACCTGAGCACTGTATACAATTATCCATTATTATTATTATTATTATTGTAACTGAATGATCTTATTAAACCTGGAGGAATAAAATGTGACTCTAATATATCCTGCTTATCTAGTTGTTACTCATGCTACAAAAACATGTAAAATTCAATATTATACCTTTGATTAGTGTATATAACACTAATATTTTATACATACATATGATTAAGAAGTGATAAATATAAGCATGTTGTATTTGCGCTGTGACTATTTTGTTATGTGTATAGAGATTATCTTGCTTGGAAATAGGTGAGGGTTGGCAACAGGAAGGGTATCCAGCCATAGAAATTCTGACTCAACAAATTCTGTCTGACCATGCAAGCATGGAAAAGTGGATGAGGTAATGATGGTGGCAGTGGTGAATTTGGTGGTGGTGGTGGTGGTGGTGGTGGTAGTCAAGATGGTGGCAGGGATGATGATGGTAGTGGTGGTGATAATGATGATAATGATGAATGTATGACTAGTCTTTGAATTTGCTTGTACCATATTTGACAATAATGAGTGTTTATTTGTCACTAGGTCATCTTCCAAATGCAGTTGGCAGAACATAAACTATTTTCATGATAAAAACATTTTTTTCTCCCCAATATAATGTCATAATGTAATAAAAGACATAAGGTAAGAGGTGTCAGGCATATCAACCAGCCTGCATGGTTCAGTGCTGAACAAATGATTGGAGGGTGCTAGTGAACTTAGCAATTAGGTGTTTTGCATTTACTACGTGTGTGTGTGTGTGTGTGTGTGTGTG
>NC_068984.1:130932310-130937954 GCF_001194135.2 Octopus bimaculoides | reverse complement strand
TATATATATATATATATATATATATATATATATATATATATATTGTAGTGTATTTCTGGAACACATTAGGATGTATGGGTGTTTATCACTGGATATACTTATGTGTATGTGTTAGTGTTAAAATGTGTAGGTGTGCACATGTGTGAATGTGGACACTACAGTATGTGTAGGGGGTCTATCAACATGTACTACTGAGTGTTTTTGTATGCTCATATTATGTCACGCAGTGAATATGTCACTCAGTCCATGTACCACAGTGAATGTGTTGGGGTATTTGTGTATGCCTGTGTCACCATAAATATATCAGTCTGCATGTATGTTTATACAGTAATCCCTTGCCATATCATGGTTCACCTATTGTGGTTCACCTATTGCAGTTTATTATTTAAGCTTACATCGATTCCTCCATGTGTTGTCTTGCATTTATAATAAAATGAATATATACAAATTACAAAAATAATTTTTAAAAATATACAGAACAGTACTGTTTCTACTTCGCGGATTTTCACCAATCGCAGGGGGTTTTGGAAAGTAAAACCCATGATAGTCGAGGGATTACTGTATCTGTGTTTGTGAGTATGAAAATGTGTCTCCAAGAACATAGCAGTAAGAACGGATCAGAGTATGTATGTGCATATTTGAACACAGCTTAACATAATTAGAAACAAGCCAGCTTGTTGTCTTAAATATATCCCATGTAACTGTAATCAAGTCAGTGAACAAGTTTGTGGACTATTGTATAAATCAGTTTCTGTGCTACACAGTAAAGAAGTTTCCGTGTTACTGTAACACATTGAATAAATTCATTTATCACAAAAGTCACGTGAAAATGTTACATTCAATAAGTTTTTATATGGTTTTTGCAGTTAAGTTTAGAGAAATGGTTTTCAGCAGGATGGATGAGGAATCAGTGAGATGTATTTTTAGAACAAAGAAAAAT
This sequence comes from Octopus bimaculoides, assembly GCF_001194135.2. Classification (NCBI taxonomy): domain Eukaryota; kingdom Metazoa; phylum Mollusca; class Cephalopoda; order Octopoda; family Octopodidae; genus Octopus; species Octopus bimaculoides. Next base: position 130,937,014 of record NC_068984.1, on the reverse strand, counting down.
AAGATACAATGTAAATTAAAGATTGTCACTGACATTTCTTCCAAACAGAACTGGCTAAATATCCCCATGCTCTTGTCAATTTCTAACAAGACAAGTTCATAAACCAGTTGTATTTTTCAAATGTAGTACATTCACTTCTAATTACTAATGCCCTTGAAGCAGGTGTGAATGTAATAATTTCTCATTCACTTAAGCTTTGTGCCTACACAAGTACACTACTGATTTTGTAGTGACTGATCATCAAGTAGCTCTTTTATTCTAGACACAATTATATGGGACACTTAAATTTTCAGCAACCACTATTAATAACTCTTTTACCACCAAGCCTTCATGACACATATTTCTTCGTATCATGAAGTGCATTATCTGCATGTCCTTCATTTAAGACAGTAAAATGAATTTTGAGAGAAATTTGGATGCTTTTTCTGACAGGTAAAACTTCCAATATTTTATTTCTTAGTTCTTACTGAAAATGTTTTATTAGTGACTGATGGTTCTCAGTGATTAATACTTCACATCCAGTTGTATGTTATATGTCTCCTAAATGCATGCGTGGAATAACAATTGTTCTTCAGTTTATTTCAAACACTTACGATTCATAATAACCACATGCTATAGGTTTTGATACCGTCACTAAGATGAATTTCACTAGATCAGTCCTGCATTCAATGGTTAGTGGTTAGTTTTCGTCATTTGCATACATGTGCATACTCTAGTATAAATATCAATATTTTATTGGTTGTTGATCAAGTATTTCATTTGCATCTTGTCCAACAGACGATAATTGAATATACCCCACTCGCTGTAATTCTATAATCAGCTTCATTTGGAATACTGTACGAAAATGTTCCTATCATTTATAATGTCTTGCATAAGCAGCCTCAGATTTGTACACCACGTTGTAGACAGAATGCTTTCATTCATAAATATCCTGGAATATGGTCTACATCACATAAGACAAGCCATAAGAAACTGATTGTTTGGACTTCACAGAATGGCAGCCTCGAGTCATAAAAAAAACTGATCGTTTGGACATTACAAGATGGCAGTTAAATCATAAAGAAAAACCATGTTTATAACTTATATTCTTTTAATTGTTAGTCATTAAACTGTGGCCATGCTGGAGTATCATGCTGAAAGATTTTAGTCAATCATATCAACCCCACCTCCCATACACACACACACACATAAGCACAGAAATATAACAGGTTTCTGCACACATACACACACATATATATATGCATACATACGCACACACATATATATACACACACACTCATATACAAACACATATGCGAAGATATATATACATAAACCTACACAATTATACATAAAACCTTATGGAGGGGAAGACAAAATACCAAGATGATGTGCTGTACTCGAGAAGACTCCATCTCAACAAAACTAAAGATTCTGGAAACACAATGTACTTGCACTCAAGTGGACCCCTTTCTCTATATTCTTCTCAAGCTGTTCCCACCATACAACATCTCAGTTACTGACCCTTCCATCACTTGTCAATCTGCAGTTTTCTGTTACTGTAATTACTGTGAACAAACTGTGTATTTCATCATCTTTTTGTCTGATACTAGTTACTTTTCTCTCTATCCAGAACCATTTCATTTGATATCCATCCTTCATTTTTTAACACTGTCCACCTCTCTGTATATTTCACATTGATCACCCTTCTGTGCCACCAAATAATTTCTCCTCTGCCACCACACTGCTCTCACTCCCCTCATGCACTATATTTGCCTCTCCCCTCACACTCTTGCAACCTATCCACCCAAACATCATCACTTTCTTTCATCCTACCCCTGTCTACTATATAATTATTACTGTCATACTGTTCTTCACTCCTTTCTGTACTGTCAGTCATCACTTACCCTTCCCTGTCTCCCCCCCCCCCAGTGTACATTTATCATCCCTCAACACTAGTTCTTCATTCATTATATTCACCCACTCACTATTTCTAACCATCCATGCAACTTCTACCAATCTAAATTTCTTGTTCTTCTGTTTCCGCTCTCTTCTACTCATTTCATGTCTTGAAGATCCATCTTGACACCTCACCATCACTATTTTATCTCTTTTTCCAACTCCACCCAAATTATTCCCCCCTCTCCTCTATAATGTGAGAAGCTTTGATGTTTCTCTACAGTAAGAAACCTGTTCTGTCCTGGCCCTTGTTTTCACACTCTAACATGTCATCTTTTAAAATAAAACCACATCCATCTCTACCTACAGACCCACTCATTCAAAGAGGATCTTAGTTTTGCAAGATGTAAGGTGACATTACACAAGCTGGTGCCATGTAAAAAGCATTCAGTATACTCTGTAAAGAAGTTCGCATTCAGAAAGGCATCCAACTGTAGAAGACATGTCAAAGCAACCACTGGAGCATGATACAGTTCTTGGATCCTGTCAAACCATCTGACCTAAATCAGCATGGTAGATAGACATTAACAGGCAATGTTGATGGTTCCGGGTTCAGTCCCACTGCGTAGCACCTTGGGCAAGTGTCTTCTACTATAGCCTCGGGCTGACCAAAGCCTTGTGAGTGGATTTGGTAGATGGAAACTGAAAGAAGTGCGTCGTATATATATGTATATATATATGTGTGTGTGTGTATTTGTGTGTCTGTGTTTGTCCCCCCACCATCTCTTGACAACTGATGCTGGTGTGTTTACGTCCCCGTAACTTAGCGGTTCGGCAAAAGAGACTGATAGAATAAGTACTAGGCTTCCAAAGAATAAGTCCTGGGGTCGATTTGCTCAACTAAAGGCGGTGCTCCAGCATGGCCGCAGTCAAATGACTGAAACAAGTAAAGAGTATACATGACAAGCTTTTTCCATTTTATAGCTATGGAATCCACTCACATGGCTTTGGCTGGTGCAAGGTTATAGTAGAAGGCACTTGCCCAAAGTGTTTCACAGTGGGACAGAATCTGAAACTATATGGTTGGGCAAGCAAGCTTCAATAATTGAACTCTAAAAAAATGTTTTACAATTGATTTTGTGCTGCAAATATACAGATGTATGTAGATATATGGTTTTCATGCTTCAGTTGATTAAACATATTTGTTGTATTAGATCAACCATCCATGACAACTGTAATCTGAAGTGTACTAGAATAATGTTATATGCCTTGTCATTGATAGTTATAATCTTTTTCTCTTTGATTATTTCATTTTGGTAAATCTAATTTCACCCGGGGACATGTAAAAAAAAAGAACTAAAATACCACATATTTGTGGAAGATGTCTTTTTAACTTTATTTATTTGTTCATGGATTTATTTTTACTGTGTTTCAGTCAGTTTAGATTTATTGATTAGCTTGTGTTGTATGCCTAGTAAATAGCTTGACATTATTTTGGCTCAACTTATTTTCTGACTGATCTCCAAATTAGATGAAGGAAATTAGTTGGTTTTGGGCAACTAGTATGAATTATCCAACAGAATATGGTCATCAGTTTATACTGAATTAATTCCTTAGTATCCATTGATATTGGTCAAGTAATTAACAGCAGCCTAATTAAATCATTTTGCAAGAGAATCCATTTGGATAGAATTATAAAGTGCCATGAAGAAACTATGACCTCTTACAACTCACCAGTATCTATAGGAATCTAGCACTTTTGGTATCTCTGTAGGGTGTTTTAAAGGTGATTTTGTTGTGATATGTGAAACAAATGTTAGTTGAGGCGAAATGCATCTAACTTTAGTATAAAACTGTGAAAAAATTTTATTCTATGACATGTTGACCAATAAATCTGCACCTTAGTAATTTTGCTCTCTTTCATTAGAATTATGCCCAATACATTAAAAATAGTTGAAAGAAAGAAAGAGGGGAAGAAAGAAGGAGAGAAGGATAGAGAGACAGAAAGGTAGATAGAGATTTGTTACTCTTTTCTTTCTATACAAACTTATCAATGGTTCTTTGTCACTAACCTACTAATTCTTTAGTACAGCGTCACTAGTATACAATACAGAGAAAACAAAATATCAATAATTCAATTAACATTGATGGATTTTTGTAACATGCAGTAAAAAAAAAAAAATCAGCCAACACAGTCTTTAAAAAAATAACTTTATATAACAGTTACTTCATGGACACCTGGAATATATATATATATGTGTGTGTGTGGGTGTGTATATATGCGTGAATTGATTTTAAGGCTTCTGGTCACAAAAGGATAGATATATATACATTCATTCTTATTGTGTTTCTTTATAATTGTTTCACACAGAACAAAACATAAGGCTAAAGGAACAGATAAGTGATCCTAATTTCAAATTGAATTTTTTATCAGTAATGAAATATGAAATCTTAAAAGCAAGGCCTACATGATAGTTTAAACAGAAAAATTTCAAACATTATTTAAAGAGTAAAGATATCACTCTTACTTGGGTTGCAAAGTACTTGTTTTATTTTTTTTGTTTTATTTAAGGGTGGCTCTATCATATAAAGCATTGTGTTTATATACAAACTCATATCATTTAACTACGGTAGTGGTTGAATATATTCTTAAGTCCACTGTTTCATCAATGCAGCAGCTTCCAAGCTTCACCACTAATTCAGTTCTCAACTAAATTGCAAACGGTTGACAGTTTTAAAGAGGACACCTCCTCAACTACACTTTGGCATAAATAGTTTGAGATTTGGTTCAGTAGAAAAAAGTTACATCAAAATATCTGCAACCTC
>NC_068984.1:130924358-130932287 GCF_001194135.2 Octopus bimaculoides | reverse complement strand
GGTGGGGGGGGGGGCAGTAAGGCAACTATTAACCTTCAATTAACATAAAATTTTTAATTTTAAATTAAAAGTATACCTTTCTTAAGCTTAAATGACAGAAAAATGCATGAGGAATTCAGAATCACTAGTAGAAAAAGAGTTATGAGGTAAAATGCTACGAAATTTCCTGTCAGTAAGTAAGAGAGTAAGGGAGTAATGCTTCAGCTATAACAATAAAGAATATATTTCTAAAATAAATTTTAAATTTCTAATGCAGCGAGCTCGCAGAAACGTTAGCACGCTGGGTGAAATGCTTAACTGTATTTCATCTGTCTTTACATTTTTGAGTTCAAATTTCGCCAAGGTTGACTTTGACGTACAGATTATTTCATTAATTTTTTTTTAACTAAACACTTTGAAATGTCCAATACCAGTAGAATATGTCACATAGAACAGGGTTTACTCTTAATGTTTTTGAAAAAATTTAGTATTTTAGAAGTGGTATTTCATCTGTCTTTATGTTCTAAGTTCAAATTCCATTGAGGTTAACTTTGCTTTTCATCCATTTCAGATCTATTCAATTAGCAAGATGTTCCCAAGTAGACTGTTCTAAGTTACATGTTTTCAAGGCCATCTTGAGCATGACTTTGTTTTCTTTTTTAGTCTTGTTCAGTAATGTTTAACAATGGCAGTTGTATAATTGTCAAAGTCCTAATCACAATTCTCAAAGAGAAAGAACTCAGGGCATCAACATGACAGCCTCTATGCAGTGTTCTGATGCAGAAAGAGTATTGTAGTCTCCTCTAAATTGCACCATACTGTCTTGAAAATGGTCAGATATATTGGATTATGTAGTCTTAGATATGTGATGCCTGGGAGCATGTAATGTTCATGGCTGCAAAACATTTGATCATAGGTCTGCTCACCTGGGTTCATCTGTGGCTAACCAACAACAATGTAGTGATAAACAATAAAAGTTTTTGGATGACTAATTAACCTCTCAAAGTGTTGATGTTAGTGTTCAGTTTGAGTTGCAATACCACTACATACACTATCAGGTAATCTAGTGTATCAATCAGTTATTATTATTTAAATTTAAATCTGTGCCTCTCACACTTCACCTTCTCTCATCACCTTGCTTAAAATTATCTCTATCTCTCCCTACTCTCTTATAGTTATAGGGGCCTCTTTAAGCTCTTAAGTCTTGCAAGACCACCTCATTAATGCTGGTCCCACGGAAAAAGCACCCAGTACACCCTATAAAAATGTTTAGTATTAGGAAGGGCACCAAACCATAGAAACTATGCTAAAACAGGCATTGGAGCACAACATACATATGTTCCTGAATACCCAGATGTGCAAGGTTATGGGACTGTTTGCTGAAACAATAAAGGCCATGTCATTCAGAAGTTTGTTTAGCAACAATGTAATCTATGTACCTTCTACTAGAGCCTCAAGTTGATCAAAACTTCTCAGTGAAATTTAGTAAATGGAAAGTTTGTTGAAGCTCGTCAGAAGGACCATTTCTGTTCTTCGGAGAAAAACTTAGCCTAACAGAGTTTACAGTTACAAGCATTGAGACTATGCCTTCAGTGTGAGGACAACTGTTTTTTTCCCTTACATCTGTCGCAAAGGTTCAGAAAAGAAAGGTCAGGAAGACTGCCTTTCCTCCTCTGACTTAGTCATAAAACAAGACAAAAAAAAATTTCAAACCTTATTGCATTAAGTATGCTTTTAGGCCATTTTACACATGCAAAGATTCAAATTAATGTGGAGTTGAAGCAATTTTAGTTATTACACAACACAGAGTTTTGGTTAAGGAAAATAAATGTAATAATCAGTTTAAAATGTGTGTGTGTGTGTGTGTGTGTGTGTGTGTGTGTGTGTGTGTGTGTGTGTGCATATATATCTTTTGTTCACATGGCAGAGACAGACCTTCACTGTAATATAAAAATGTATGGCTGGTGTATCTTGTAACTGCAAGGCTGGAAATTCTGATGCCATGACTATAGTTATGCACTGTTAATGTACCAATGTGTCAGGAGATGAATTTTATAGGCAATTACTTTCATTGATATTATACTAATGTTCTTGCTTGTTGCTAACATAGCAAAATGTCTGTAGATTGTTGAACATCTAAGTACAGGAATTGTATGGATTAAATTATACACTTCACACACACATTTTTTTTTTTTGTATTTGAAGAGGACATAGATTCTCTGAGGGCTAGATAAAAATATGTTGCTTCTTCCGACAATATTTGTTAGTTCGAGGCGGCTTCAGCTACCAAATATCTTAACCACTATTCTATCTACCTGTGCATTGTTCTGTCCTTCCTGTTAATGTCAAATCAGACAAACCAAATAAAACAAAAAACAAACTTTTTGAAAGAACCCAAAAGAATATCTAGCTAGAATATGAAATCACAATACATGCAAGACAAACATTTATCTGCATTTGTATCTGATCAAGTCAAAGCAGACACAAAATGGTAACAGCATTCTTAATTGTCTTAACAGCATGAGATATTAACTGGTTGGATAGAAGACTTAGATAATCATATATTGATTTCTAATTTTGGTACAAGACCACAAATTTATAGAGAATGTGATTGTAATTGATTGATTTGACCCCAGAACGATGAACATCATTGTCAAACCCAGTAGAAGCTGAATACAAAATAGGAAGATTACATAAATACCACATGGCATTTAATGTCATATTCTACTAATTCTGTCATTCCACTGCTCCAATAAATGGTGTAATAAAAGTATAATCAATAATATGTACCCTAAGATTGCATAAACTGAGATTTTCCTGATTGTATTAGCCACTGCATTACTGAGTCATCCATGCCAACCTATTAGAAATCCCTTCATATAATCTGAGTTACTTTGTTCAAGCAAACAAATGTTGGTTACCTCTATCCAATGTCTTTTGATGCAAGCAATCTTAGATATTATTTGTTAGTGTATTTGCTAAGGTAATAAGATGGTACATTTTGTTGAGAAGGAGGAGAAGATGACTTGAAAGCTGGTTATAATCATACCCTCATACCATATTTTTAATGATTTCTCAACTGACTGTTAAAATGATTTATAGAGGGAATTAGGCCTTTTTAAACAAAAGCAAAATAATGTTTATGTTAAAGCTACTGAGTTTCATTATGATATTATTTTGATAACCTCCAATAAAATTAGTATAATTAATTAATTAATTTTACTGTAAGCACCACTGGCTTTATCATTATCATAATATTGGTTGTGTTTGTGAGTTTTTGTAAGACATTTATAAGAAGACGGGGGATAAATTAATGAAAGAAATAAATAGAAGCTGGTTGCAAAAAAGAGAGGTGGTGACTAACATTTCATTGCTGCTTTGAATTTGAATATATATCAAATAAACAAACGGATAGAAGGAAGACAAATATTTTACCAAATTTTAAGGTGTATTTGTATGTCTTTATCTTAAACAAATTTATTGGGATAATGATTTTTTTTTTTTGTCAATTGAAGAACCAAACTACTTTGCTTCAAACGACTGACACTGAACTGGATCCACAATATTTAGCTATTTAAAAAAAAAAAAAAAGGTTCCTGCTGTTCACAGCAGGAGCTTTGTATATTTGAAGAGTGTTTCATTAGTTTACAATGATGAAGTCAGGTATTTGCATAGATACACTATACAAAGACAAAAATTTTCCTGTGGAGACTTTATGATCTATCAGTAAAAATGTAATTAAAATATGGAGTAAAACAGTAAGGGTCCCATAAATAACAGTTACTAAAGTATCATTCATTACTACAAGTAGATAACGAGTTCCAAAAGTAAACAGAGAAGATAAAAGTTGACATTCCAACATATTTCTTTAAATATAAACAGTACAAGTTATGTTGCAATGTGTGTGAAGTAATAGCAGTGTGGTTTGTAATTGTAAGCACAGCAAGGGTATGGTGCTTTACTAGTTAGAAGATTATCCAGATTTTAAACAGACCAAGCCAAACAAAAGATAGATTTATGAAGGCTTTCAATAATTATATAAGTTAGAAGATACACAATCTCAGTATGGCTAGAAAATGAGAGTGGCTGTGTGATGTTTTAAGAGGAAGAAGTCAAGTTGTTGCCACCAGAAGTACAATTTAAAAAGTCAACAATTCTAAGAAGAATGATTCAAGGAGCTGGCTGGGAGTCATTACCAGTTGAAATAACTCATTCAGACTTATCCATAGTTATTATAAAAGCTATTCTAACTAGTTATTCTTGTATTGACAAATATCAAAAGTAGTCAAGAGTCTTAATGATGTCAACAACCTACAGACAGTCGGCATTGCTTTTATATGGGGTCTGATGAAAACAATATACAATTCGGTGTTAGAGAGTTTCAAGTATTTTACTACCAGCCTTCTAAAACATTATAATACACATGAGAGATTATAATCTCTAGTAAGAATTTGTACATGATATGAGAATTATAATGAGTAGTGATACATAATTTCATGTTTGTGTTGCTGAAATGGCAAGGATGCACAGACAACTGGCAGGAGTGGTCAACAAGACCAGTGGTTCTCAACCATTTTTTCCCTTTGGACCCAATTGATTTCTATTTTACTTAAGTGGACTCTCATAACTATTTGATGTTTTAAAAATTCATTCTATAGTTTTATAATTAAATACCATTAGGAATTGTATAAAAAATTGTCAAAATATATTGTGTACTGCAGAAGTATAACCAATTTATTATGCATAAATTTTAACAACAAACGGGAGTGAACATAAAAGACAAAGTTAAAATTTTTAGATGATGTAGCAGATACACCTGGCAACTTCCCAAGAAACTAGACCAACACGTATAACAATACATTGACTCAAATGTTCCCATCAATGACTCAGATGTTCCCAGCATAAAATGTTGCTGGTTAGATCAAGAAAGAAATCATCCATTCACCAAAACATAAATTTGAAAGAGTTGTAAAGTTTGAGTACTATCAGCTTTATAAAGTCTACCAAGAAATGGATAGTGATGCAGCAACATCAATTACAAAACAAGAATTAAAGACTGCTATAAAAAATCTGGAAATAGACAAAACTATGCTGACAAAATTTACTCAGAAATAATTACACACTTAGACTTAGGCATTGTAATGAACGTTACCATTATATCTGAGCAATGTGGTGCAAAGGTTCAGTCCTAGTGTGCAGTATCTTGACAAATGTTTTCTATTATAGCTCAGGTAGATGGAAACTGAAAGAAGTTGATCATGTGTGTGTGTGTGTGTGTGTGTGTGTGTGTGTGTGTGTGCATGTGTGTGTGTGCATGAATATGTTCCCTGTTTTGATATCATATGATGGTTGTAAACGAACATTACCATTATATCTGAGCAATGTGGTCCATGAAAATATGTCCAGCTTTGAGGATATGTAACATTGCTTGGAAACAGGTGAAGGTTGGGAACAGGAAAGGCATCTGGCCATAGAGAATTTGTCTCAACAAATTTTGTCTATCCATGCAAGCATGGAAAAGTAAATGTTTAACTTGAGAGTAGTGTGGTAATCTGGTTTCACAATACTCTTAAGAGAAATGAAAAGAATATAACCAGCAATATCATTACCACCCTGTCATGACATTTCCTTTATCGATAAAGATGTATTGGTTACATGAATCAATAGTCTTGCACCACTCCCTCTCAATGTTTAAGTATCAACAACTAAATTATAGGTGTCACTATTTAATGATCTTTCATGACTGTGTCATATATATATATATATATATATATATATAATGGAATGTGAGTGTTCAGTTTTTGCTGAACAATCTGCACAAATGATATATTTATAGTGATCAAATGTATGCAGAATACATTAGCGTCCTCCTTCCATCAAACTGACATCGTGTGAACAATGCACTGTTTATATGAGATACATTCAAGAAGTATCTGACTTTATTTTTTCCTGTCAAAACTAATGCCACGTGGGTAAAATCCTTGGGGTGGGAGATGGCGTCACCCTTCCTGTGCATGTGGGAAAATTTTCACACGGGTAGGCCATATCAGTTCCTGGCTGTTACACTTAGAGTAGAGATGTGTAGTAGTGTGCACGTGTCAGATTTTCGTTTTCACACAAGATGACAACACATTGAGCAGAGATCATAAACCTATGTCTCATCACTAGTGATGATGGTCTTCATAAAGTTTGGGTCATGGTTTGTGCAGACAACCAAATCTGCAACCCTAGGGACAATGCTTTCTATTTAGAACCAGGCATTACTCTTGTTTTTATTAGTACAGGCCCTAGAGAAATTTCAAGTGCAACATATACTGAACTATATACCTAGGATGACAATGCTATTGCTGTCACACATGCAAGCATTGTACCATAGGCTGACTGACAATGACTCACTCACCAGCAAGCAACAATGACTATCCCATAGAAATATTGCTTATTCGGTGTCACTTACACCACTTCTACCTCAGCTTTTGCTCCTTTAGATTGACACCATGTTACAGTTACCTTGGCTAAGCCAGTGAACACACCTCTCCTCCTCTATCCAATCTTTTTGCCAAGATTTAGTACTACATAATTTAGCAAATTATTTCTCTACAGTTCAAACATTCTGGAATTCTATCTGTACACTTTTTTCTTCTTTTTTTGTCTAGGACAATGGTTCTCAACCAAGGTCCATATAAGATAATGAATAGTAAATTGGGGATCTACAATAGTATTGTAGTGGCGCGAAATTATGGCCGCTATTAAGGAAGTACAATCTATGCATGCGCAAGGTACTTGCCTTCCCGGAAGCCCCTCGAGTGCGCAGGTGTAGTAAAACCAGTACTGAAAGCGCGTCGCGTGCTTTCTAAGCCTGTTTAGCGTGATGCTTTCGACGTGACAACTACTTGCTCTTTTGGCATGCCTCAACGAAGCTCTTAATGTCCAGATGCCAATTACAAGTTAACCAGCGGCTACCAGGCTGAATGACACAGGATTTGTAAAACAAAGCATCACCAAAATAAAACTTATTTTTATTATGTTGTTAATTGTTCTACTGTTTCTTAATAAATAATTTTGTTAAAAGGTGATAGAGAGAGACTAATGTCACTATTGTTACTATCAACCTTTTACAGTATTTTAAGGGCTCCTGATAAAAGTTTGCTTTAGATGTGTTGCAAGAAACAGCTAGATTTCTTTCTTGAAAAACAAAATAGGAATTTTGAAAGAAGTTTCTATAAAACTAGTTTTTAAACATTGAATGGCTATGGGGGTCCACCAGAATAAAATAGTAATGTAAGGGAGTCCGTAGATAAAAAAATGGAAGAGAATCTGTTTTAGGAGGTCAGACAAAAACTCTACCCCCACTGATTTTACTTGTCCAATAGTACCACCAAGACCTTGGAAGCTACACTTCTTTCTCACAGTAATTTTTTAAAAATAACATTACCAATAAGTACCAGCATATGAATGTGTGTCAGTGTGTATGTACTTTCTAAATTTTTATCATTCTAATCTTTATATAACAATCCTTTTCCTTTCTTTCCCACCTTCCATAATTTGATAAGCTTGCTAAACAAATGCCCTGTCCTGTTAAATATTAACCCAGTGGTGACTTTTTACACAATGATACAAGCCATGATAATTTATAAATGAATCTAATGATGAGCTGTAATTTTATGATATAAAATTGCTTTATAACTTACAAGCTAATGGCAATGTTTTATACATTCATAGGAGAAAAAGATTAAATTTTAATATATAATAATTACAGTATAGTTTAACAGAGAAAAAATTTTTAAATACCCTGTTGATCAGTTAACAATAATCTTTATCTTCTTATTGACAGTGGAAATAAATTTTAAAGACAAGCCTAATTAAATTCACACATTCGCACACAAACATCTATGCATGTTCTCACACATAAATACATAAAATATATATATATATATATATATATATATATAT
>NC_068984.1:130922239-130924348 GCF_001194135.2 Octopus bimaculoides | reverse complement strand
TATATATATATATATATATATATATATATATATACACATGCAAACACACACACACACACACACACATAGCAAATATCTTGTGAAAGGGCTACTAGGTAATGACAAATAAAGAATGTCAAATGATGAACAAATTATTACCTTCAGCTTGTTGACTTCGGCTATAAGCTTATAGTAGGCTGTAGACTGAGAAAGAGGCAATAATCTGGTGAGAAAATAGATATGTGTACAACCTGTTGCAGATGACAGCTATGTATGATCTGAGGCTTCGAAAAGACTGACGATAAACTTAAGCATATACTATTTAATTGAAAGCAGTTGCTAGTTGTTTAGTTTCCCATGTGACTGTCAGGTCTCAAAAACCACACAGTCATAATCCTGAAGGTTCAGTGGGTTGTGGTCAAACTGCATAATATCTATTGTAGTTAGATTGTCTGAGTGTCACAGTAATCTTCAAAGAGAGAGCCCATATCCAACAGTGACAAGCATAGGGATTTAAAATATATATTCACAAAATAACAAAGCATTTTGCAAGATTTTGTTCCATCTCATTTCTCAAATTGAAAGGCTTGCTGAGTTTTAAAATAAGGTGGGACGTTCATAACTGGTAACACTTTTATCTCAGGTCAGCTTGCTCTAGGCTAAACTGAGACTAAACAACAATAATTATTAAAAAAATTGTGCTCAAAGAATAGAAAACAAAGTTAGCCAGATAGGAATCATATTACACAATTCTCAAAATATATAGCACTTAGTGTATATATATATATATTATATATAAAACATATTGCTAAATGTAGTAATATAGTTATGTGGTAAGCAACACTGCTTCATAAGCATGTGGTTTCTCAGTAGCTTTGCTAAAACATTTAAATTTATTTTCTAGCATAATAATAAAACTGTTTGCCAGTCCTTATCATTGTCCGGGTTTCTCATAAACAGATGTAAAAGTGTTAACAGTCATGATAGGGTACATTGAAATTAAACTGCTATAGAGATACACAGGTATATTCACCTACAAAAATAGAAATATGTAGAGATATATACATGTGTACAAAACAAACACTGACACACCTGCTTGCATAGACACACAAGTATGCACCCATACCACAATCAGTAGACTCATGTACACACACTTATCACCATATATACACAAACGTCCCCACCATATTACACATCAATGTTTCGCTCGGGGTGGAAACAATCCACTCAAACAGTGTCGATATAAAACCGAGTGTGTTGATATTGGTGTGTACCTGGTGGTGGGGTTGCTGGCGCACGACATTGTGGTAGACAATACATAGGTGGTGAAGACGTCGGCGCTGGAACTGGCTGTAGCTGTGTTCTATATGTGTGTGGTCAGCGACCAGACCTGTGAGAGATCTGAAATCTAAGACAATTGCTGTCGCTGGATCGGGCTTATTTATAGGCGAAATAGGGTTCACCGGAAACCCAGAAAAACTCTATCTCACGTGACTTTATCCTAAGGCCACGATTGGACGTAATGCCCCCTTAGCAAGCAGAACATGGGGACAATTGCCGCGCAAATAAGAACCAATCAGGATTGTGGACAGAAGGGTCCAAGGCAACCTAAGGTTAGATGTTAGCAGCTTCGTTATCATTTGTGATTGAATGCCCGAGAGAGAGAGGTTTCACTACATATGTATGTATGTATGTATGTATGTATGTATCGAAAACATAGCTGTTCAAATTATTAACTACTTTGATCTTCGCTAAAACACCAAGAAGTGGCTTCTGGCTGAGAAGAAAGTACAGATTCTAAATTATTTAAATTTATCAGAGTTTCGATAAAGGTTAAATTTGATCTTATCCCCAAATTAGGAATCATACTTTGCAATTTCTTTAGGCATGAAATCACGTAGCCTGAGGTTGCTGTAACAGAGGGATGTCTATATGTTTCCGAATGCTCGGGAGTAACGAAGACAGAATACATCCACAGATGCTGCATAAGGCAGCATCGTACCTGCATTGGAAAATATGCTGGATAACAAAAAAGTAGACCATTAGCCAAACACAGCCACTGACAACAACGATGTTCTCTGGGACATGCCATCACTACTGAGAGAGAGGGGGAGGGAGAGGGAGGGGAGG
>NC_068984.1:130911314-130922073 GCF_001194135.2 Octopus bimaculoides | reverse complement strand
GTAGGGAGAGGGAGAGGGAGGGAGAGAGAGAGGGAGAGAGAGAGAGAGGGAAAGAGAGAGAGAGAGAGAGAGAGAGAGAGAGAGAGATAAAAGCCGACAAGCATGACGTTATCAAAGAGAAGAAGGATGAGAGGTGCATACTCGTTGACATTGTAATACCTTGCGTCAAAGACACAAAGAAGCTGACCGAGTACAGAAACCTGGAGATTGAAATCAATAAAAAGACAAAAATAATAGCCGTGGTCATCGAAGCTCTAAGACTCATGAAGACAGGAAAAGTTCACCAACCGTATCCTGGACAACAGGAACATCTATTCAGTCCAGAAGATCGTACTACAGAGAACAAATGAGAATGCTGGCAATCATGTGATATATTCCCTATAACATTTCGGGCCCGTAGTCTGGACCCGGTTCTACAGCTACGTAAGACAGGAAGCGCAAAAGGAACACAACAACAATGACTTCAATAATAACAATAGTGGTTTCAAATTTTGGCTCAAAGTCAGTAATTGTAAGGGAAGGGGGTAAAACGATTACATCGACTCCAGTACTTGTTTCATCGACTTCGAAAGGATGAAAGGCAAAGTCGGCCTGAGCAGAATTTGAACTCAGAACATTAAGGTGGATGTAATGACACTAAGCAGTTTGTCCGGCGTGCTAATGACTCTGCCAGCTCGCCGCTTTAGTAATAATAGTAATAATGGTTTAAAGTCTTGGCATAAAGCCAATAATTTTAGGGAGCAGAGTAAGCCAATTATATTGACCCTAGTGCTTAACTTGTTTATTTTATCGACTCCAAAATGATGCAAGACAAAGTCGATCTCGACGGAATTCTAACAAGCAATTTTTTAAGACCCCGTAACAATCCTGCAAACAACAAAATGTGAGAAGAGGGGTTCAGTCAATTATATCGACTCCCATTACTTGAGTAAATTTGAATCCAGAGCGTAGAAAAACCAGTAGAAATAATCCAAGGTGCCCGAAGTTCTAATTTCTTATTTGGCCACAACTGAAGCAACAGTAGGACAAATAAAAACACACACACAGACATTTGGTCTTACACAAAACAAAAAAGACATGACAAGCAAGAGCACAAATAAATCGACATGTCTCGATAAGAAGAGGGGTATTTACCACCGATGACTGAATTCACATAACCAAAGTTATCAAAGACATGTTCTCTGCCAACGGGCGATACTGAGAGTAAGTTCATTCATTCGAGCCTCCATTATTCGAGCACTCACCTCTCAACAAATTTACTGAAAGGCCGCACTTTCCGTTCCACACGGTACATGAAGTTGACGAGTGCTTGCTCGAAGAGGACCTTGTTTGTTCTCAGTTATTTCAGTTCCCCCATAAAATTTCTGTCGATATAGCCACCAGGTAAGAGAAAACTGTCAGGCCTTCATGGACAAAAGATGGCGGTTTCAGCTCACAGCAGGATTCGACTTACATTTAACAACCACGGTTCGTCATAAAATCTACAAGTTAAACAATGTTCATACACTAAACGAGTGCATGCAAAACTGTTTCCTCGCTTTGCGTGCATTTCGGACAGATCCGGAGAATATCACCCTCTAACATTGTCAGGACAAAGATTTGAGGAAGCTGTTGTAGTGAAACCTCTCTCCGATATTCATTTACAAATGATAACGTGGCGGCTAACATCTAGCTTTCGGCCGCTTGGACCCTTGTGTCCATCACCCTGATTGGTTCTTATTTGCGCAGCATTCATCTCCAGTTCTGTTTCGCGCCAGGGTGCATACCATCCAATCGCGGCCTTCAAATAAGGTCACGTGAGAGAGTTTTTCTACGTTTCCGGCGAGCCCCCTATGTCATATTATATGTTTTTGTGGTCAACCGTGCGACGCGTTTAAAGGAGCCTTCTCTTCGTTCGTCGCCATCTCCTTTGGTTCGCACGGTCGTTTTATTACACTGTCTTAGTTTCTACGCAGAAAGTTCTCTTCAATACACTGCTCACTTCACCTTCATAGACATCCATAGGTCTCCCGAGAATGTCCTCACTCTTGTTTACAACTAACCCTTTATACAACTCGAGGTTAACGTTACACCACCTACATTTCCTGACTGGTAGAGAACTGTAAGTACCAGATGACATTCTAGATGTCAAGCAACCAGTTATTTATTCACTTTGACCTAGGATCCTAGATCCATCAAAAAGACCAACTAATGGAACTTCTTATCCATGAAATCCACCCCTTTTACAAGAAGTAAATGGAGCAAATGCTTCGATCTGGTCAAGTGAAAACTAGAACAGGGTACGATGGTTAAGGTGATAGGTCACAGTTTTTGACTTGTACTTTATTTTATCGACTCCGGGCTGATGAAAGACAAAATTGATCTTAGTGCGATTTGAACCCTGAATGTAAAGAGCCGGAAAAAATATTACATGGAATTTTATCCGAAGCTCTAACAATTCTACCAACCCATCATATTTATTGGTTTCTAACTGACACAAACCCTGAAATTGGGAGGGTACCAGTTGAACACTGGGGTCGATGTAATCGACTCATCCCTATGTCCCATAAGCTGCCCTTGTGGCAAAATTTGAAATAATTATGATAGTAGTACTGGTAAATATTTAAGCAAGTATTAGATTTTAGTACCATTCAGGGATTTCAAGCAGCAGTTTCATTTAGGTGTTTTTCAAGGAACATGAAAATCACATGTTCCAGTTTATAAAGGTAAAAAAAATTATTATTTTGATAATATGGTGTAACTTATTTAATCATTATAAATATATTACAAAAACATAATCAATCCTGGTGTGGTGAAAAGTAAAACGATGTTAGCAAAACCTGAATTCATTAGCACATTGCGGTACCAAACGTTCCTATAGTGCGCATTGTAAAGGCGCGTGGGTTAGTGGTTAGAGCAGGGGTTTTCAAACTGTGGTCCGCGGAACACAGGGGCTCCGTGGACAGCAAATACTTTTTATGGGCAATTTGATTTTATATAAGTATTTTAATCGAAATATTTTAATTGACAATAAACCTATTTGTTAAATACTGTTAAATAAATAAATGTAAAAATGTTATTTTAAGCAAATATTTATGTATAAATTTCATACGCGTTTATAAGGGGGTCCCTAAGGTAAAGCCTGAAATATAAAGGGGTCCGCAAGTCAAAAAGTTTGAAAACCCCTGGGTTAGAGCATTCGGTTCACGGACGTAACGTCATGAGTTCGATACCCGATGGTGCGTTGTGCAAGACACTTTAATTCACGTTGCTTTAATTCAAGTCCACCCAACTGGCAAAATGAGTTGTACATGTAATTCAAAGCGCTAGCCTTGTCACATTCTGAGTCCCCTGAATCTCTCTGAGAACTACGTTAAAGGCATGCGTGTCTGTAGAGTGCTCAGCCATTTGCACGTTAATTCCACAGGCAAGCTGTTTCGTTGACTGGATCAACTGAAATACTCGTCGTTATAACTGACGGAGTGCCAGTGCTTTTTTTTTTTTTTTTTTTTTTTTTTTTTTTTTTTTTTTTTGTTATCGTATATATTCTTAAGAATACTTATTTTCTTATGCAAAGCCACGAAACTCGAGATTTTCAAGATAGCTTCAATACTGTATTTGATGTGAACTTATGTCAGTGAGAATCGAAACCGGCTCGTAGGCTCAGCTAATAACGATACACTTTCTTTAAGAACAAGAACTCAAATGTATCGAAAGGAAATCGGATGACGTACCATTATGCTTTTCCAAGGGATCATTTGGATTACTTGTAACATGAATCAACAAAGAAACAATTACGTGACCGCTCTACATGCTAGAAATAACAGCTAAATCTCCTTGAGATCATGTGCAGGGAATATAGTCTTGGGTACCTTTAAAAAGACGGGATATTCATGACTAAAACCAGGACCGGCTTAAGCTAGGGTGTTGTGCTGTCTGTATTATGTACTTTAAAAAATTCCTGAATAAAAATAAATAAATTAGTTAATTTAATATTTATAGAGACCCAGTTGCATATCTAAATGACCACTGCACATAAATCAGCTAACACGGATGTGTAGCGGATATATAAGCCGATCGACATTGATTTGCAAGACACATACCCCATCGGAGAATCGAATTACAGTTATTTTTATCGATCCAAATAATATTTGAAGGACCAACATTATATACATCAGTCAGCATGGTGGAGGAGTCGTAAGCAAAACGAATGAAAGGGATCCGCTAATTATTATTGTACCTGAAGATTGACAATAGACCGGCTAGCTGACGTGTATGAGACATTTAGAAGGTTAATAGCAGAAGACGACGGCTTGATCGCAGTAAATTGCGAGGTGAATTTGAATGGGTGAACCCTTACTCTATAGCTCCGGCTTTCATTCTAAATTAAATTTAAAACACTAAGCTTAAATATTAATTAAACATTACACGAATTCACTAGTATATGCCATTGTTATTTAAGCAGCTAAGATACACAATTTGAATATTCTCTCCTGAAATGCAACTCTAATATAAGTTAAAATTGTTTTTGAGAGCTAATGTTGAAAATGCGACTATCAATTTAAACATAGAGATATGGTTTAAAGAAGAAACTATACTAAAATAATATTTTTTTTGCCTCTTTAAAAATTCTCGGTTTGATTGGAGATGTTTAACATTACGATGTCTAAAATATATTTAAGTAATAATGTGATTTGTTCAACGATCTTATGAGGAAAAATAATTATTAAGCTTAATATGTATTTTGTCGGATTAACAATTATGGATTAAATATTATTTCTCCACACTCAGATTTATGTTTGAGTACTTTATTCTCAGTGTCCCGACATAGCTTCTTTTTGAACTTGTCACCTCCTGGAATAATATTAAGCTTTTTTTTATCTTTTTAATTTTTTTCAATAGTGTTCTCTGCTTTGTCCAGTTTTCTTAGTTTGATTTTGTGAAACAGTAAACACTGTGAAGGCAATAAAACTTACTTATTATAGAAGTTTAATACAACGAAATAGATAAAGAAGATGCCAAGTTTCTTAATATCCGCTGCCTTTGAATTTAATTATTATAATTTGCTTAATCTAACGTGAATTGGATACCGAAAATAGCATAGTGGTGGCGACTCATGTATACTTCATGTGATACACAAGGCATATTTCACTGGCCTTCATGCATTATATATGAAACACATTCTCAATTTTTTTTTCAACTCCTGTGTAACTTGGGACTTATGAAAGGAAAACTCAGAACATATGAAACAAGAACAAATAAAAAAAAGTCTGAAAGCAAGCATAGAGGTTTTGGATAAACTCAGGAAAATGCTTTGGTGGGGGGGGGGCAAAGGGAACACCCAGTCATTCATAAAAAGTTGAAGGTTTTGATAATAAGATGTTTAAAACAGGTGACTCCTGCCCTGAAAATACAGAGCCCGCGGTTAAAGTAATTCTTGCTGCCTGGTTTATCTGGAACTGTAGAGGAGGAATCTGATTTGGAAACGATTTATCAAAGTGGATATGTGGTTATATACGTGTGCGCCTATGTCCATGTCTGTACATATATACCATATATGGTGGCATATATATAACACGCACTTTTTGTTCCCCACCAAATATGTCTCAAAAAGAAAAAGACAAAATCACCCCGGGTCGTATATTAGAAGTTGGGCCTCTCATAAGTTAATTTCGTCCCTGAAGCTGAATATGAGCGGCTGAAATTGGGGTGTGTCCAATATGCCATTAAATACGGTCTGCTATTGTGGTCAACCCTCATCTCGCAGTCTTACTGTCATTTTTATTGTCTTTTACAGTCAATGTACCCCTCCTCAATGTACCCCTCTTCAATGTACCCCTCTTCAATTAAAACGGCTCATGTATTATTAATTCCACTTTTTAAACTGAATTATTATTATTATTGTTATTTATTTATTGTTGACGTAGAACACTATTTTCTTTGGATTCTATTAATGTACGACAACAGCAGCAATAAGAATAACATAAACTTTAGTACAATAATAGAACCAATAAATAAAACAATTATAATAGTCAACGAGGGAACCTCAAAGTAGTTGCTCGACCTACAAGAAATAACCGCCACATTTTTCTTCGAATCATATCCTATCGTCTTTAAAAAAGAAAAAAAAAACGAATTAGTCACAGCTGAACGGCTTTGATCGTAGGTCTATCAAAGGAGTAAATAACAACATCTTTCCACTGAGAATACGAATTCAAATTAATAGAATAAATAAAAGTGGAAATACTGTCGATAATTCCGAGCGCAGGAGTGGCTGTGTGGTAAGTAGCATGGTTCCGGGTTCAGTCCCACTGCGTGGCACCTTGGGCAAGTGTCTTCTACTAACGCCTCGGGCTGACCAAAGCCTTGTGAATGGATTTGGTAGATGGAAACTGAAAGAAGCCTGTCGTATATATGTATATATATATATATATGTGTGTGTGTTTGTGTATCTGTGTTTGTCCCCCCACCACCGCTTGACAACCGATGCTGGTGTGTTTACGTCCCCGTAACTTAGCGGTTCGGCAAAAAGAGACCGAAAGAATAAGTCCTGGAGGTCGATTTTCTCGACTAAAGGCGGTGCTCCAGCATGGCCGCAGTCAAATGACTGAAACAAGTAAAAGAGTAAAGATGTGAGAGACTCGACTTAAGTTTGGCGAAAAGTTAAACGAAAAATAAATAGAAAAGAAGAAAAGAAAAAATAAATCGATTTCCAAACAAAAAAAAAGAATATTAACTATAAAACTGAGTAAATTTGAGAACTTACCAATTAGTGTAAGAAAATAAAGAAAGCGAGATAAATTTCAGTGAAATTTGAGAAAAAAATATTCCGTGTTAGCCTTGGATTTCGTTTAAAATTGTAAACATCGATTTGCGAAAGCGAGACATTGATAACTTGTCGTCTGCCTCGTCAAACACACTGAAACCTTAATCTTCGAGCAGACCATAGCAACAGCTAATCAAAATCCTTCTCGTTATTCACTCCGATACATAACTATCGTTTAAAGATGCATCCAAAACAATGTATGTCAATCAATTATAATGATCTATTTTTTTAAATAGAAAAAAAAGAAATTAATTAAAAATATCTGATTAAAATACTAATTAAAAAAATAAGCGATTACACGCATACAGATAGTTACACACACGCAAACATACACATACACATAATAGACACATATACATATCCAAAGCGTGTATTTTTCTTTCACTCCGTATAGCTGTCAGCGTCACTTCCCTTTCGTTAACGTTATTCCAGACGTGGGTGTTTCAGTGAGTCTACTTTTTGTTATTTATTTACCAACTAATTGCTTTTTAAACAACTTTCCTAAATGCCTTTAATTTAAAAGACGATCTTTATAATGTCGGTAATGTTACGTAGTAGAAAAAATTACCAAAGTTTTCTGCTGTTTCTAAAAGAACTTAACATCTGAGATACTAACGCTGCTGTTTGATATCATATCGGGATGGTCTGCTGATGTGGCACAATAACACCGGTAGTTGAAACGTGAAGCACGAACAGCTTCTTCTCCGAGACCCCAAAACATCCCTTATGCAAATTTACATGCAATTTCATATATGAATGTGTGTGTGTGTGTGTGTGTGTATATGTATATATGCACTTAACGTACATTATTAGTTTTTTGATCGTTCAATACTTCATGGACGTGTTTCCTTCACACTTCCTAGCCAACGTGTTCTTAGATAGACACTATCCTTGTAATGATTACACGATTACATTTACTAACATATGCATATATACATACACACACACACACACACACACACACACACACATATATATATATATATATTAGGGATAAAATCCAAAATTACAGGTAAAAACTCAATTAAAATCAATTTATTAAAAATTGAAATTAAATTAAGCTTCACAATATAAAATATATATTAATATATAAGTATTAGATGAGTTCATAAACCTTGGTTCTTTTCCCTAATACTATATATTAATATATATATATATATATTTATGTGTGTATGGGTGAACGCGTACGTGTAACTATTTGTTCACTGATCGCTGCCCATTTTCAACATTAAAACAAAAAATTTTCTTTACGTCACATTATTCATCAGATATTTGTACATCAATACTTAAAACTGCATTATGTTAAGTACAGTGTTTCGTATAGTCATGTAAAATAAAGTGTAATTGGTAGCTATGCACAGGCAATCACCTAGACTCACTCGATTGCATACACACTCACACACACGTACACGTACACACTTGTTAATTCCTAGAACACAAACTTGTCCCTATCTCTGATGAAGATCTCAGTCTGAAACGTTCGCTACTTTTTCTAACATCAGGTTTAATATACCCCACCTGCATTTTACTTATTATAATTTATGTGTGCATAATATCTGTAACGTCGCTTATACATATATATGTGTGTGTGTATGTATACATACATACACGTGTCATTTATCTTCCTCTAACATCTAACCACTTAACTGGTGGGTTTTTTTTTTTTTTGGCCAAGCGATGGTATGGGTTCGAAAATTCTCTTCCCTCATATATATGTGTGTGTGTGTGTGTATATATATATATATATATATATATATATATATATATATATATATATATATATATATAATATATATATATATAATATGAGTATATGCATACGTACATGTATGTACATACCTACATCTACATGTATATATAGATGCATATCTGGGTACAGGACGTTGCAAAAAAAACGTGGACAAAATGATAAACAGTACAGAAAACACACAGGCCACGTAGAGAACATTTCCTTCATCAGCTGCCACCATTCTAAAACTAAGCGTTTCGAAGAGTTAGGGCAATATATATATATATATATATATATATATAAATCATGGCTTGTAATCATTCAAAAGAAAGTAAGAAAATGGAAATATAACATTTTATAAGAATTTGTTATCTACAAAAATCAAGCATAGTCCCTTACAGCTGTTTCAATTAAGCCTAATAGATTAAATAACAATTATCAAAATCCCTATATTAGGCAAAATCTCTTCAGAGGGGTAGAAAAAAGATATACCGTTAGGTTTTTAAATGTTGTACTTTAGAATCATCACAGCAGATTATATGTATGTATATATATATATATATGGTCTACTTGTGTTGGAAGAAGACTTTTACTGTGACACGTTAGTAATGCTGTTGCAGAATTCTTAAGTCCAGTTAAGCTTGTACAATACCTTATAGATTCTCATCTCACAGCTTGCATGCTCTGGAAACAAGTCGAGCCTAGATATCTAGTGTCAGTGAAAGTTGCAGGGTTGACGTTGTCATGTCAACAAATTGTCCACTGACTTTGCACTTGCAGAGACCTATGGATTTAGAGATCCCTTAATTCAATAACAGGTATAAGTTAGTGAGAAGTACGGTGTCAATCTGTAAAACACTATTTCAATAATATATTCATCTAACCCATGTTAGCATGACAACAGAGATGTAAAATGAACTTTTCTTTTCTTTTTTTTTTGCATCTGTTCATTCATGCTAGCATGGTTTAGGCAGATATGTTAACAAGGCATTGTTTTACAGCTGGATGCTCTTCCAGTCACTAACCCTTATTTTTCAAAGAAGGATTCTTTTATTCTGCATGTTTTTTAGTGTAGAGTCAGTAAATGATATATATGCATAATGCATATGTAGTAATGTCCACTTTTCTATGCTTGCATGAGTTAGATGGAATTTATTGAGGTAGATTTTCTGAGACCTCAAAGTAAACCTAACAAAGTAAGCAGGAATAAACACAAGACTCTGCTGCCATCTAGACAGTGATCATGTTCAGTATGAAAAAGAAAAAGGAGTAAGCAGGAATTGTGTACAGTGTACTCAATGTAAATTATAGGTAACAGGAGGTGGTGTGGACAGTAAAAGAGATTTTGGAGAGTGAATATTAGTATTTGGATCAATTGAGGATGTTGACTTACTATTGGGTTGTCCGGAAAGTTTGTGCCGATTTATAGTAGCCTACCTTTCGACTTATTTGCCATGAAACCACCTCAATTCTAGGAAGAATTGCTGAACAAGTTTTATTTTTAATTATACTTGATAAGGAAATTTTAATATAACTTCTTATTGATGGTAGACAGTCAGAATCATCATTGTTTTAATCTCCACTTTTCCATGCTTGCATGGATCAGATGAAGTTTGTTGAGGCCAGATGCCCTTCTGTCACCAACCCTTATCTGTTTCCAAACAAGGTAATATTTCCCTATGGTCAGACATGTTTTCACAGAATATTGAAAATGAATGACATTCATTTTTAACACTCATGCCATAATATATCTTTTGGAATGCTGCACCAATTAATCCAAAGTTATAAGGGCTAATCACAATAAAGCTGAAATATGCTTTACTTTATAGCCAAAGTCAAGCAAAGTTATTACTGTGACAACTAACTTTACTGTTGAACCATCAGGAATTTCAACCATGTTTCGTGGTCTGCTACCACAACAGCTCCTTTATGGGATCCAGTTAGCTCAAGACATCATCAGAAGGAACCACGTCCGGTTTCGGCCCCTACTCCTCTACCGTTTTGACGTGGCGGGGCCACCCCCTTTCGGAGGTGTCTTCAGCTCTGGTGTTGGGTGCATGTCTTTTTTCACTGTTTGTGACTGTTCTAATTCAACTGTAGAATGTCCCTCGCTATGGTTATTTTCCAGGAGGTTCTGGCCACACGTCTTACGGTTCATCAACCCGCGTTGTTGTATTACTTTCTTCTGACATACCTTCCCTTGGTGGATTAGGATCCAGTTAGCT
>NC_068984.1:130905199-130911126 GCF_001194135.2 Octopus bimaculoides | reverse complement strand
TGGTGTTGGGTGTATGTCTTCTTTCTTCTATTCCCTGGCCTCTTCGATGCAGCATCAACGAGTGTCAGCGTCCGACTGATCGTCATGTCAAGTTCCCCTTTTTATATCTGCTGCTAGGCTCCAGCAGGCAGCCCCGGCTAGTTGTCACATGACACTGTCTAAATTTCCCGCTGCTAGGGTCCAGTAGGCAGCACCAGCAAGTTGTCACATGACACTGTCTAAACTTCCCGCTGCTAGAAATTAAGTATCTATCAGTGACTTTGATGATCAATGATAATTCTTACAGTGAACCCAGAACAATGGTGTATGCTACCCTAGGATCCATTTTCATTCCAACTAAGTAACCATTCAATTTACTAAGAACCCAGTGTAAATTTTCATCATCGTCGTTTAATGTCCGCTTTCCATGGGTTGGATGATTTGACTGAGGACTGGTGAAACCAGATGGCTGCACCAGGCTCCAATCTGATTTGGCAGAGTTTCTACAGCTGGATGCCCTTCCTAACGCCAACCATTCTGAGAGTGTAGTGGGTGCTTTTTATGTGCCACCGGCACGAGGGCCAGTCCGGCGATACTGGCAACGGCCATGCTCAAATGGTGTTTTTTTACGTGCTACCTGCACAGGAATCAGTCCAATGTTTTGTTGACCTGCAGGATTTGCTGAAAGTAGCCCAGTCTACTACTACTAAGGTAGTAGTTCTTATGTGCAAGACAAGACCTACAAGAATATGGTGGTCCACAGCTACTAGTTTTGCTTTTACTTCCTGTTTGCTAAATGTCCTTTGGTGAGAGTCCTTGATTGTTGTATAAAATAATTCTGTATGAAATCCTACTTATATTACAGATTCAAGAGCAATTGTTCATGCTGGCTACGCCATTACAGCAAAGCTATTTATGTCTGAGATGGACACTTTAGATAAAGTTTTTTTTTATTTTTGTCTGAGCTCAACTGATTCCATTAATGAAAAAAAAAACTTTATAAACTCTGCTTCTGGGCCATTTTTAATCATGAGAATTTACATAAAGAATCAAGAGTATTGAACCTTAGCAGAAAAATCATTATCTGATTCTCCTTGTTTTGGCTTTAGGTCCAAATTTTGACCTGTCTAAGATAATTCTTTGTTCAGGCTTTATTTTCCCTTCACCACTACAACTTTTTTTACTGAAAAATCTCGATTTGTTCTATGATATAGTACATCTGTTATTTTTTTTTTTTTTTTTGCATTGATGCTTCTTGATGCAAAGAATTTCAGTTTAAACTAGTTGAGGCTGCTAGACTTAAGTCATCCACAACCAGTTTTGCATTAACACTGTAATAGCCATACCTCTGCTTCATGAGCATTATAAAACGTTGAGTGTTTTTTTGATTCCACCTTGGTGTTGTTAACCGATTATTGGAGTTGTAAGTCATTTTGTGTTTCACTATCATCATTATCATTTTTCTCTCCATTTTTGCATACTTGCATGGATTGACATGGTCTTCATCATCATCATCATCTTCTCAAACTCAGTATTTTGCCACATATTTTTGTCATCTGAGAGATCAGCTTTTACCATTTCTACTTATAGTATGGTGTTGTGTGGGGAGAGCCCTACAGCATAATGTTGAGTTCTGCAAAGTATTGAGGTTAGAGAGTTCTGCATTGTTTCTTCGAGATTTTTGAAGTGTGCTGCTGTGATATTGTAGTTCAAGGGTTCTAAAGAGAAAATATCACAATAAAAAAAAAAAAATTAAATTTTACATTTTTTTTCTTTTTTTCGCAGAGAGGAAACAAAATGGTAACTCAAGCATGGCGTCTTCGCCTGTCGCCAGAAAAACAGGACACTTTGTTAAAAATGACAATTCTCACAATTGCTGCAGTCTTGTGTAAGTATCTCTCTTTTAATTTCTCCTTTTTATGTCAGTTATCTTAAAATAGGAGTAGGATTATGTCGGTAGTTGCTAGGGACTTCACAAATGAAAAACAAAATGAAGTAAGCCTCAATTTAAACTGCTATTAATTGAACTGACAATTTGTTCTCGGGTAACCCGTCGATGGTCTACTATCAAGTAGCAGCCTCATTTTGTGATATTTTTATGTTTGTAGTAGGTTTTAATAAAGAAAAGAGACTACCACTTTTGAGTTTTCTGCTCACCACCACTTCAATCTCTGTAAGCTACCTGTCTAGAAATCATTGGCTCTGGGTAAGGACTCTCAAAATCTTGTTTCTTGAAACACCAATCATGAAATGGAGAAAGCATAGGATTCAGAATTATGCAATTGCTGATAGAGCAGCCTCCCAAGATGTTGCTCAGAGAATTAATTCCTTGTTTTGTCTGCAATGGGCTTCCACTGGGAAACGTTTCTCACTTATATCTTTAAGTAACACTGGCATTATGTAATGAAAAATGCTGCCAGAAATAACAGAGGTAATGTTTAGCAGTCTTGTTATATTCACAGTGTGCTATTTGATTAAGATAGAATTTATAAAATATGGTCATATTATATGGAGTACCATTTGGCTATCTGTCTACATTACAAAATCAGCTTTATGATGGGGCAGTGGGTATTGTGATAATAGTAACAGGTAGGATTTATAAGTATCAGATTGTGTAGATGAAGACCTGCATCTTCTCAAGGATACTTTATGATCTAAGACCATGACTCTTGATCTTTTTTGTAGAATTATGTACCTAGACTACCTTATCTGATGGTTTATCTTTTACAAGACATTAAACTGTAATTTGAGGGAAGTTGACTCCTATTCTAGCGGGTTGAACAACCACATTGATGTGGTAAAGTGTTCTAAATGTGACTTCAGAATCTGAAGTGTACAAATTTAAGATAGAAATTTTAGACAGAAAAGAGAATTTTGTTCTTATATCTTTTTCAATGTCGTAATAATTAACCAGTCATGAAAGCAATCAAATTTTGCTTTAACTTTTAATTGTATTTTGTTTCAGCATTTTCCACACGACTCTTCTCTGTACTGAGGTTTGAGAGCGTGATCCACGAGTTTGATCCCTACTTCAACTTTAGGACCACGAAGTACTTAGCAGAAGAAGGGTTTTATAATTTCCATAATTGGTTTGATGACAGAGCATGGTACCCTCTTGGTCGTATCATTGGTGGAACCATCTATCCTGGTAAGTTCTTCTCTTTCGCACATCTTGTATCCATTTACTCATTATCATTGTTATTGTCAGGGCATCAAGCTGGCAGAATTGTTAACACACCGGACAAAATGCTTAGTGGCATTTTGTCTGCCTTTATGTTTAGAGTTCAAATTCCACTGAGGTTGACTTTGCCTTTCATCCTTTCAGGGTCGATGTGATCGACTAGTTCCAGCACTCCTCAAATTTCACACCTTGTGCCTATGTTGTTAGCACTCCGTCGCTTACGACGTCGAGGGTTCCAGTTGATCCGATCAACGGAACAGCCTGCTCATGAAATTAACATGCAAGTGGCTGAGCACTCCACAGACACGTGTACCCTTAACATAGTTCTCAGGGGATATTCAGCATGACACAGTGTGACAAGGCTGACCCTTTGAATTACAGGCACAACAGAAACAGGAAGTAAGAGTGAGAGAAAGTTGTGGTGAAAGAGTACAGCAGGGTTCACCACCATCCCCTACCGGAGCCTCGTGGAGCTTTAGGTGTTTTCGCTCAATAAACACTCACAACGCCCGGTCTGGGAATCGAAACCGCGATCTTATGACTGCGAATCCGCTGCCCTAACCACTGGGCCATTGCACCTCCACCCTTGTGCCTATAGTAATGGTAGAAAGGATTATCGTTGTTGTTGAACAGAGGCCACTGTATTAGTGGTAAGGTAGGAGAGACACAGACAGTAGACAGCAGATTTGTGGACCAGCGCTGGAGTATGTTGGTGAGTGACTGCATGCTAGTCACTTGAATGATTGAATCCTTTCTTTGGATGCAGAGTAAGATGTGTGTGTAACTGCACTTTCCTACGGATTGGTTGGTAGCTTGAATTCTACATAACAACAGAGCTAATAAAAACTGATATAATAATAAAATTTAATTTAATAAATGATAATTTGAAAACAGGACCTAGTTTTCATCTACCTTATTTGATTTGTTTTTCCATGAGCTATGTTTAGGTTTATAGGTGTTAGGGGATGAAGTTTTTTGTTTTTTTTTGTTTTTGCATTGCATTCAAGTGGTAAATCTATCTTTGCAATGCAACCTTTTCTATGTGAAGGATGTGTATTCACCAGATGTCATTGTGATGGTGAAGGCTTAGCAATTGAAGTAATCATGAGGGCTCGAGTTACATGTTTTGTGTTTTTTTTTTTTTTTTTTTTTTGTCTGATATGTAGGGGTCAGATGGCAGCAGTAGTGTATAGTTTTCTTGATGCTGCAACAAGGACAAGATTGGATGTCAGAACAAGGCATTTTATCCCATGTTCTAATAGAAGTCAATTCATCCCCTATTGTCCATAATTGCTAATGCATAGTGCCTGGAGCACTCTTGATGTATAATGCTATCTCGCCAAAGATTTCATTGATAATCTCCTACTCCAAGAATCCCTACTCCATTCTGTTAGTGTCCATAGACTGAATTTTTTTTTTCCCTTTATTTGTACAGGTTTGATGGTCACCTCTGCTCTGTTGTACAATTTATTGCATATGCTCAACATCACCATTGACATCAGGAATGTCTGTGTGTTTTTGGCTCCCCTCTTTTCCAGTCTCACAACACTCATCACTTATCAACTGACAAAAGAACTTAAGGTAAGCTCTTGCATCTTTCTCTTCATCTGTTTATGTTTCTAATGACCAAACATTTTGTGCACCAGTTCTATCATACAAAATGGCTGACAGCTAGCAAGGTGGGACACACATAAGAAAGAAGAAAGCAAAGGACCACTGATGAGGTCACAGAAGTGTGATGAAAGAACTCTGGCCGAAATAGGATTAATATAATGTAATGTAATATAAAGCTGAAGCAAATTAACACCAAATATACAGTGCGTGTGTTTTTTTTTTTTGGCTAAACTGGCAATATGACCATCCCCAAGTACAACAACATATATTTGTTTTTACAATTGTGTTATTCATTAATCTAACATAACTTTCCTTCTTCTTTTCTTTTTTTTTTTCTTTCAGGATGCTGGTGCTGGTTTAATAGCAGCTTCCTTAATCTCTATTGTTCCTGGTTACATTTCAAGATCTGTGGCAGGCTCTTACGATAATGAAGGAATTGCCATTTTCTGTATGCTACTCACTTATACCATGTGGATCAAGGCTGTGAAAACTGGATCTCTCTTTTGGGGCTCAATGTGTGCCCTGGCTTACTTTTATATGGTAAAAAAAAAATACTCAAATATAATTGTTTTTGTTGTTCTGTAACATGTTTTTGTTTTTTTTTAATTTTACACTAGCAATAATATAGGATAGAAGCATCCTGAGAAATGTTTGCTGTGGGGTCGCCAGCTGGGGGCTAATGCAGCTTCGCACCTCTCCTTGAAAAATGCATTTTTTCAAAAGAAATTTTTCAGATCCCTGCGTTTTAGATGTCTGAGATAACGAATATACAAAAGAAAAAAAAAAGGAGAGGTGTGAAACTGCATTAGCCACACCGGTTGCACATATTTTATATATACCTCTGCTGGCGACAAAGGGACTCTCACTCAGAGTAAAAAGCAGACTGTATGACGCATGTGTACGAACAGCCATGCTACATGGCAGTGAAACATGGGCTGTGACTGCTGAGGACATGCGTAAGCTCACAAGGAATGAAGCCAGTATGCTCCGCTGGATGTGTAATGTCAATGTGCATACCCGTCAGAGTGTAAGTATCTTGAGAGAAAAGCTGAACATAAGAAGCATCAGTTGTGGTGTGCAAGAGAGACGATTGCGCTGGTTTGGACATGTGGTGAGAATGAATGAGGATAGCTGCGTGAAAAAGTGCCACACC
>NC_068984.1:130882910-130904245 GCF_001194135.2 Octopus bimaculoides | reverse complement strand
ATATATATATATATATATATATACATACACACACACACATACACACTCACACACATATATATACATATAATGATTGTGAACCTCACCTAACATCTGTTTTCTTTACCTAGGTCTCTTCATGGGGTGGCTATGTTTTCTTAATCAACTTGATCCCACTTCATGTAATTGCCCTGATGATCACTGGACGTTTCTCCCATCGTATCTATGTGGCTTACTCAACGGTAAGTTGGTTTCCTTCATTACCACCACCATTGTTCATCCTACCACCACAACCACACAACAACTATCATTAATGCTACCACCAACAGACCTCATCACACCCTGCTACAACTCAGATCTTCTCCACCCCTGTCCTTATCTTTATCAACACTACTACCTCCCTATAATCATTGTCATAATCGTCATTGCATCATTGTCGCCACTACTCAAATCATCATCTCCATTGCCACTATGGTTATCTATCGCAAGGCACCTGTTTCTGTCTCTCTGTCACACTATAACCTTTCATCATCTGGCACAAGATCACCTCCTCCAATACCCCATCCCCTCTCAAAAATTCCTTGTCTTGCAGGCTACTTGGTGACCCTGCCAGCGCTGGTGCCATGTAAAAAGCATCCAGTCCACACTATAAAGTGATTGGCATTTATTAAAGTTGTTTTGTGAATTATCCCATAGTTTTGAGATTTCACTGATATGATTGTTTATTTTTAGAATGACAATGTAGAATAGGTGTAAGAGGCTGGACCTGGCCAGTTTGAACAAAAAAAGCAATATTTGGGCTGGATATAGCTGGTTTGAATGCTAAATGGTTAACTTTCTGTCCCAGTCTACTCTCATTCATCATTTATATATGAACAGACTTCAGCCTTTACTATGGTCACTGTAGTAAACATCTAGGCACAATAAAAAAGTATGCAGATGTGAGTTACATTAATCTAATTTTAGAAAATTAAAGAATAGTCTCTTATCTTCTTTTTTTAAAAATTCGTTTATATCTGAATTTGAATTGTTAAAACAATTATTTATACAATTGTATACCTTTCTGTTACAAGCCACTCAACTGGAAACCATGTGAGGCTTGGCTCATACAAACTGGTGGTATGGTCTATCAGTGGAGTAGTCTAAGGCAGACAGTGTCCTGTATCTTATCTACAGTCTAAATGAAATGGCTGGAGCAGGATTTCAGCTCT
The DNA here is from genome assembly GCF_001194135.2 of Octopus bimaculoides. NCBI lineage: Eukaryota > Metazoa > Mollusca > Cephalopoda > Octopoda > Octopodidae > Octopus > Octopus bimaculoides. The sequence goes on along the minus strand of NC_068984.1, from coordinate 130,903,055 downwards.
GCCTTATGGTCAGTAATTGAGCATTTTAGCATCATAGTTTGATTGCCCTATCTGACCCTATTTTTATATATGCTCAGATTATTTTGGCACATCTGTCCAACCCATGCCAGCATAGGAAACAAACATTAAAGGATGATGATGATATCATCATCATCATCATCATTTTATGCCCATGTTCCATGCTGGCATGGGTTGCACAGTTTGACAGGAACCAATATGTCCAAGCACTGCATTGAGCTTCAGTGTCTGTTTTGGCATGACTATTATAGCTGGAAGCACCCATTACGCTCTTGGAGTGGTTGGCATTAGAAAGGGCATCCAGCCATAGAAATCATGCCAAAACAAACTGGAACCTGGTGTGGCTCTCTGGTTTATCAGTTCCAGTCAAACTATCTAACCCATACCAGCATGGAAAGTAGATGTTAAATGATGATGATGCCAAACACTTTACAGCATGGAGTGGGTGCTTTTTCTGTGCAACTCCCCCCCCCCCCCAAAAAAAAACACATACATGCATGTATATATGGATAGAAGCAGAGCTGTGCACCTAGGAACTTAATATAGTGAATTAAAGCAAATGATTTTATGCCCTTCCTATCACATTAACATGTAATTGATTTAAGAGGGAGCCTGTTGTATGTTAATCAAGAAAACTAGAGCAAGCAGTGAATGTCATATGCCTAACTTAAAAGTGTCATATAGCTGCAGCATTACAATATGCCATTAGGATTAGGGTTAGGGTTAGAAAATGATAACTACTACTATATGATCTCAACACTAGTAGTGAGGTATGAAATTATAATTATGTGTTTAATAGGCACAGGAGTGGCTGCGTGGTAAGTAGCTTGCTTCCCAACCACATGGTTCCGGGTTCAGTCCCACTTCGTGGCACCTTGGGCAAGTGTCTTCTACTATAGCTTCGGGCCGACCAAAGCCTTGTGAGTGGATTCGGTAGACGGAAACTGAAAGAAGCCCGTCGTATATATGTGTGTGCATATGTTTGTGTGTCTGTGTTTGTCCCCACCAACATCGCTTGACAACCGATGCTGGTGTGTTTACGTCCCCGTAACTTAGCGGTTCGGCAAAAGAGACCGATAGAATAAGTACTAGGCTTCTAAAGAATAAGTCCTGGGGTCGATTTCTTCGACTAAAGGTGGTGCTCCAGTATGGCCACAGTCAAATGACTGAAACAAGTAAAAGAGTAAAGAGTAGTCCAGCACCTTAACATCACACCCACTTTCCTCTAACAATATCTATTAAATCAGCTTCTTTTTTTGCATTCATTTCTGTAAAGTTTATTATACCTCTTAAAGAATCCTCTACTGTGTGAATTAATACTCTTGTTACATGCCACACTGTCTCCTTCTTATTTTCAGGTGTACTGCCTTGGCACTGTCCTCTCTATGCAGATCTCTTTTGTCGGTTTCCAGCCAGTTCAATCAAGTGAACACATGGCAGTGAGTATAACGTTTTGCATACTTTAACCATGGAAAGTCACTATTCTTAAACGATTTTTTTTTTTCTACTCAAATATATTTTATCTTCCAGCATCCTCTCTCACATCACCACGTCATCCATTCTACCACCTCATCACCACTTGTATAACTTTCCAGCTCAATTATTTGAGCATCAGACTATTTGTTCCCCCTCTCTATGTTCAGAATTCAAGTTCTTCAACAGATAAGGTGATTAGGACAGCTTACTAAGGAATGAGTTTAAGAATCCAGCAAAGGCTTTAAAATGATATCACCAACTCTGTCCAAAGTCCTTTTCATTGCTGTGGGATATATATATATATATATATATATATATATATATATATATATATATACTTACTTTAAACTGTCATTGTGACTGTCTTGCTAACAAAATGCCTTATAGGTGATAATACTGATAAAGTCTATGGACTTTGTTACTGTATGTTTTGTCTTGAGATTTCTTCTTTTTTTTTTTTGACACTAATCACCTTTTGACCTATTTCTCTTTGTTTAATTCTTTGTTTCATTCCAATCTCTTTAATATTTTGTACCTTAAACACATTATCCCCAGTATACATAAAGTACACTTGAATCATTCATACATCCATCACATGCTTGTGTGCATGTATGTATGCATGCATGCACACATGTGCACACACACACACACACACACACACATTGTAGCAAATTTTTGTCTGACCAAGTGAAAATCAATAAAGTCTCCAAATGATCTGAAAGAATGGGAGAAGTGATATTTTGATATTCATGTTTTTATCAAGAGCATTTATGATAGAGTTGAAATGGTTACAACTAGGGAAAGTTTAAACTGGATTGCAAACTTGGCTTTCTGTTTATTCAACTATTCCCCACTTCAGCTGAAGGTTCTTGTCTTGTCTTCACTGGTACCAGTGTTTGATACAAGTAAACTATGTAAAGCGGTTGACTTAAGGTGGAGCATCTAGCTGTTGAAACCATGCCAAAGCAGACAGCGGGGTTTGGTGCAGTCCTCTGGTTTGCCAGTACCTGTCAAACTATCCAACCTATACCAGTATGAAAAATGGATGTTAAAAGGTGATCATGGTTGATAAGATCTATAGAACAATGTCCAAAATGCTTCTCTGTTCCATCTCTTTGTATTCAAAAATCACATCCTGCCAACTTTGTCTTTCATTATTCCAGTGTCAGTATAATGTCTGGATCAATTTAATCAACTTTGACGTCGCCTTCCTGGCACTTGTGCCGGTGGCACGTGTAGGACATTCGAGCGAGATTGTTGCTAGTGCCGCTGGACTGACTCCTGTGCAGGTGGCACGTAAAATACACCATTTTGAGCATGGCCGTTGCCAGTCCTCAGTCAAATCGTCCAACCCATGCTAGCATGGAAAGCGGACATTAAACAATGATGATGATGATGATGATTTTTTATGTTAAGAACCAGCTAAGTACTGGGGACTGATTCAGTTGCCCTCACCCCGTAACCCTGCCCATTTGTGACTTTGTGCTATTGTACTAATGTTAGAAAACTTCATTAATTTGGAAAAATTTTGTTTCTTTGTAGGCCTTTGGTGTCTTTGGACTCTGCCAGATCCATGCCCTTGTTGATTATGTCCGATCCAAGCTAAACAAGGAACAGTTCCAGTTGTTATTCCGCACTATGGTTATGTTGGCTGGTGGTGGATTCACTGTCATTGGTATGATTCTTACTGTTACTGGAAGTATCCTTTTATCTTCCTTGAAAGTGGAGGAGGAAGTGCAGCAGCTGTTTGTGTCAGGTTTTGAATCATAGCCTCAAACTTTATTTCTATAATGTTTTTGACATCTGTATATATAAAGAAAGAAAGAGACAAAGAGATTTTATACATATACTCTTACTCTTTTACTTGTTTCAGTCATTTGACTGCAGCCATGCTGGAGCACTGCCTTTAGTCGAGCAAATCGACTCCAGGACTTATTCTTTGTAAGCCTAGTTCTTATCCTATCAGTCTCTTTTACCGAACCGCTAAGTTACGGATACGTACACACACCAGCATCGGTTGTCAAGCGATGGTGGGGGGACAAACACAGACACACAAACGCACACACACGTATATATATACATATACATATATACGACAGGCTTCATTCAGTTTCCGTCTACCAAATCCACTCACAGACCCGAGGCTATAGTAGAAGACACTTGTCAAGGTGCCACACAATGGGACTGAACCCGGAACCATGTAGTTGGTAAGCAAGCTACTTACCACACAGCCACTCCTGCGCCTGTATATATATATATATATATAAATGTGTGTTTAGGACATGTTTGAGATATCTATGACAGCTCATCTTTATAAAGTATCTCTCTCTCTGTAAGGATGAATGTTATAAAGCTATAATAATATTGTTGTTATAAGACAAAGCACCTATTGTATTCTATCAGCTGTGATTAACTTTTTCAGTAATTAGAAGGTTAAGTCATTTGGAAGGTTTTTTCTTGTTTAAATCTGAACACTTTCAAACTGGTATTTTCTTTTTTTTTCCTTTTGGTAGCGTGGGGTATCAAAGAACTAGAGACAGTTTCAAATGGATTGGTATTTAAAGTGTTAAATGTGCAGATTTATTTCATTGCTGAAATGTTTAGTTTGCCCTTTGCCTGATCAAAACATTTTCACAACTTTATCCTAAACATAATACTTGTTTTCAGACGTTTTAATTAGCCCTTGTTCTGAGTAATACAAAGCTTTCCTTTTATAAGTCCCAAGTTACTCTGATGGTTGAAAAATATTGGGAATGTGTATCATATTTCATGCATGTAAACCAGGGAAATTTGTTTTGTGTATTACTGGTAATACACAGGGAAGGCAAAGGGTTAAATGAGGAATGTATTTTTTTGTCTTTAATTATCATCTGTTGGGGTTTTCCTTAATCTGTGATCTCAGAAATATCTCCATGGACTGGGCGTTTCTATGCACTATTGGATCCTTCTTATGCCAAAAACAACATTCCTATTATTGCATCTGTCTCAGAACATCAGCCTACAACATGGAGTTCATTCTATTTTGATTTACAAATGTTGGTATTCTTGTTCCCAGGTAAGTGCTGCTGTTGCAATCATTGTTATTATTCTATCCTCGTCATCATTGTCACCATCACCACCACCATCATTATTTTTTTTTTTTTTTATTCATTTCATCTGTCTTTACATTCTGGGTTCAAATTCTGCTGAGGTCAGTTTTGCCTTTCATCCTTTCAGGGTCTATAAAATAAGTACCAGTTGAACACTGGGATCATTGTAATTGATTTAGCTCCTTCCTCAGAATTGCTGGCCTTGTGCCAAAATTTGAAGCCATAATTATTATTATTATTGGTTTTGCAGAATCATTTGAGCATCAGATAAAATGCCTTGTTGTGTTTGATTCAGCTCTTTGCAAATAGCAGTTTTCAGTATGGAATACAATAAAATGACAAAAAAAGAAAAAGAAAAAAAAAGGGGCATCATTTTAGTGGTGTCTGCTGTTCTGAAGGTACAATGAGGGAAGTGCAGCACATTTGAAAAACATGGATTTAAAAAAAAAGTTTTTAGAAGAGCATCTTCCTCTCCAGACCTATTTTTCATCATGCCAATAATAATGGTAGAAAACATGAAATTGTGTACCTGACAAGGACAGGAGTGCTCCTGGGTGGGTTTTAGTTGGTGGGTATCTTTTTCTGCATCTGAAAGGGAGTTTGTTGGATTATTTGATGAGCTGAAGTGTTCTTAAACATGGTCATTTGTTCCCACTTAATCACTTTACTATTGTGCATTGTAAGTATTAACCCTGTGTGTATAATTAATATTTGACCGTCATGTTATTGGCCTATGTATTTAGTATAACATATAAGATATCCATTTTGTTTTGTAGCTGGTCTTTATTTCTGTTTCTCCCGCCTGACTGATGCAAATATTTTCATCATCATGTATGGTGTCACAAGTATCTACTTTGCTGTAAGTATTTCTCTTCCGAACTTTCCATACAATTTTATTTTACTACTTCTTGTATTTTCTGTTTTTGTTATTTCCCTTCCTTACTGTTATATTATGTGTTGCTGTCTTTAGCGATATTATTGAGTCGTGTTATATTAGGACATCTTGTTCTTTGTGAAATCATTTTTTAATCTTGATTCTCTGTATTTCAAGGTAGTTTTATGTAAATAACTCAATTCGACATCATTGCTATTCTTTTGTGTAATATATCTGTTGCGTGTTTAACTTCCATCATTGTTCTCTGTTGCAGGGTGTTATGGTGCGTTTGATGCTGGTGTTGGCACCGGTGATGTGCATCCTTTCAGGAATTGGTCTCTCCTCCACACTAACCACATACATGAAAAATTTAGATTCTACACGCAAAGAGAAAAAAATAAAGCGATCAGATTCATCTTACCCACTGAGAAATGAAGTATGTTTACATATTTATATTTCTTTGTGTATTGTACATTACGTGCCTTAAAACCTGTTAAAAATGGCAACCAGATATCGCTCATATCATGCCCTACTGCCTTAAATGATAATGTAATCCTAGTTGTACAGACAGATGGGATAGCCACAACTGGCATGTCTTTGATCATTGGGGTCTTCTTAATCAGGGCTGATTTGGAGCTAAACAACAACAGTTATATCTCCCCTCATGGACTCCCAACCCAAACTATGCTTCAAGCCATCTTCCTATAATTCAGTTCCTCTTAAATTCTCTAATCTTTTCAATACTATTGCTAACATGTCTGATATTGTTTGCTTTAACACAAATTTTCTCTCTGTGATTTCAGATTGCATCTGGTGTTGTTTTAATGATAACCACCTTCTTGATAATGTATACATTCCACTGCACATGGGTCACATCTGAGGCTTATTCTAGCCCTTCAATTGTTCTCTCAGCTAGGGCTGGTGACGGTGGAAGAATTATTTTTGACGATTTTCGAGAAGCATATTATTGGCTACGGCACAACACTCCAGAGGTTTGTTTTATTGTTTGTTGCTATCAGTGCGGGTTTCTTTTCTCATTTACTTGTTTCACTTGTTTGACTGTGGCCATGCTAGAACACTGCCTTGAAGAGCAATGGTGGTGATGGTGGGACACACACACACACAGCATTTGTTGACTCTGAGCTATAATGGGAGACATTTTTCCAAAGTGCTGCCCAGTGGGACTGAACCCAAAACTATGTGGTTGCTAAGCAAGCTTCTTAACCACACAGCCATGCCTTTGTTGCTATTGTTTTATATATATATCTATATATAAATAAATAAATTTTCTATAGCTCCTTTACTTTAAGTTTAACATTGTTCCACAGTATAAAAGGATGGATTGTTCTGAAAATATGAAATATTTGCATCTTTATAATTATCATCATGGGGCAGATAGAATTTGTTGAAGCAGATTTTCTATGATTGGATGCCTTTCCTGTCACCAACCTTCACCTGTTTTCAAGGAAAGTAATATTTCCTCATGATCAGACATGTTTTCATGGAAGACTAGGAATACAAGACACCACTTGCATGATGGTCACACTTGCTTACAATTATTACAAAATCTCAAGGCAAAGCAACAATAAAACACACATGCACACATAGCAATAAGCTTCTTTCAGTTTCCACCTTCCAAATTCATTCACAAGGCTTTGGCTGGCCAACAGCTATTGTAGAAGGCACTTGCTCAAAGTGCTATGCAGTGGGACTGAACCTGGAGCCATGTAGTTGAAAAACAAACTTATATACCACACATGCACACTTGCACCTCTGTAAAGGTAATAAAATATTCTTTATTGTTGATGGAAAGGCGTGAATTAACTGATTTATTCTTCCTTCAGGATGCTAAAGTTATGTCTTGGTGGGATTACGGATATCAGATAACGGCAATGGCAAATCGGACGATATTGGTGGACAATAACACGTGGAATAATACGCACATATCCAGAGTGGGCCAGGTAAGTTGATTAACTGAGTATTTGTTTTTTGTTTTTTTTATTAAAGATTTTAATATTTCATTCATAAATATCTTTCCTTTAGATCTCTGCCCTTTGCTGCCAAAATTTATTTAGATTGCTTATCATCATCGTTTAACGTCCGCTTTCCATGCTAGCATGGGTTGGACGATTTGACTGAGGACTGGCTAGCCAGAAGGCTGCACCAGGCTCCAATCTGATCTGACAAAGTTTCTACAGCTGGATGCCCTTCCTAACGCCAACCACTCCGAGAGTGTAGTGGGTGCTTTTACGTGCCACCGGCACGAGGGCCAGTCAGGCGGTACTGGCAACGGCCACACTCAAAATGGTGTTTTTTACGTGCCACCTGCACAAGTGCTAGAAGGCGACGCTGGTAATGATTACACTCAAATGGTGCTATTTATGGGCCACTAGCACGGAAGCCAGACAGCTGCTCTGGCAATGAACATGCTCGGACAGTGCTGTTAGTGCTCCACTGGCGCAGGTGCCAGTCAACGAGCATGGTTAATTTTTAATTATACAAAGGGGTGCTGAAAAGTTCCTGGCTTTGGGTAAAAGAAAATGCAGGAGAATCAGTTAATTATGAGTTTATTCGCCATATTCCCCTCTCAGATTCACACACTTATTGCAACGGTCCTTCAGTTTTTCTAAGCCCTGTAAAAGAACTCGGATGGTTGGGTCTCCAGCCAGGTTTTTTGTGATACCCTTAAAGCCAGGAACTTTTCATCATCCCTCATATATATATTGCATTTCCTGTGTGAGTGTGTTACTGAATGTCTGTTTTTAATGCATGTCATTTATTTTTATCAATAATTCATAGAAGACAAAACTGAAGGCACTGAACTACCATCTATAATGTTATGATTTCAAACCTTGCTAAAACCTAGGTCTGTTCGATCATGACTAAATAATTACATACTATATACTTCTACTATTCTCTCCTTACTTTGCAACTATACTACTTGTTTGTCAAATCTTAACATCATTCCCAGAACATCAAACCATTACCATACTCTGACAACTGTTTGTGTTAGATACAAGAAAAAACTGAGGGTACTACTAATTCTCAGATAACTTTACTTTGTCTATTTACTTATTCCTAACAGTGAGGCACAACTCCTGACTGAAGACACATAGCTTAATGGTTAGAGTGTTGCACTCACAATCGCCAGATTGTGATCTCAATTTTCAGACTGGCGGTGTGTTGTGTTCATGCAAAGCACTTCATCTTCATGTTGCTTTAGTCCACTCAACTATAAATGCATAACCCTGTGACTGACTGGTGTCCTGTTCAGGAAGAATGTAATCTCACTCATTTATATGCCATGGAATCCAGTTAACTAGCCCTATGTATTCTAGGATTTGAGACAGTAATGTTCAGGGGTTGATGAGGAGGAGGATCAACAGTGGGACACTCTGAGTTAGGTGTATCTGTCTTTTCTGCAGAGAAAATAATATAGCTGCATTGACTATGAATTTCAGAAGTATGAACATGTATTCCAATGCTTTATCTACACGGATATTTTTCTTTTAATTTCTCATCAAAATTATGGCATCGTCATCATCATCATCATTTAACATCTGTTGTCCATGCAGGCATGGGTTGGATGGTGTGATTAAGCTAGCACACTGGGAGGTTGTGCCAGGCTCCAGTCTGATTTGGCATGTTTTTCTACGGCTGGAAGCCCTTCCTAATGCCAACCACTCTAAGAGTGTAATGGGTGCTTTTACATGCCACCGACATGGGTGCCATTTGCATGGCACCGGTATCTGCCACGACTGCAATTTTGCTCGGCTTGATGGGTCTTCTTCTCAAGCACGACATAATGCCAAAGGTCTTGGTCATTGCCTCTGTGAGGCCCAACACTCAAAAGGAGCAGGCCACTTTTCCTCCACTCTTGTAAAAATATTCAAGATATTGCTTTTCTATCTAATAATTTCACCTGTGGAGGATTTAGTCTAATCTGTTCCCCACATGTATCACTTTTATAAATGATGCATTGGTTATGTAGTAGACTTGTTGAAATTGTTTTACTTATATTTCACTTCATGGAAACTTAGTTGATCAAGTTAGGTTGGTTTTGCTTCCATATTGGACCATGCAATTTATGATATCTGTTAACATTTCTCTTTGTCTCTTCCTCCAGGCAATGGCTTCACCAGAGGACAAAGCCTATGAAATAATGCGTGAATTAGATGTAAATTATGTTTTGGTCATTTTTGGTGGTTTGACTGGCTACTCTTCAGACGGTAAGTCATTGCAGTCCTTCCACTATGCTTCCAGTATAACAAATGAAGGAGGTTAGGGTTAAAAAAAAATCATTGAAGTTCATAGCTGATGGGATCTAAACTTTTTAACTATGGTCTTTGGGTCATATCTGTCTTAATTTAAGAATTTGTATTTGTTATTATATCACATCTTTCACCTTGAACTTTAAGCTTGAGACACTCTGATATAATATATGTTAGTATATTGGACAGAATATGAATCTTAAAAAGCCATCACCCTAAAAATCATGAGTTGTCTTAAATACTAAGTATAAAATTTGAACCATAACATTCTATGTTTTTGAATGCCATCAGATGTGACAAAAGACAGTGAGAAAAGATCCACATAGCTCGTGTGGTCCTAGCACTCAATATTTTAAACTAAAGCTTATAGATATTTTCAAACTGCTGAATTTATAGCAAGGTTATACAAGAATAATAAAAATACCATATATATAAGGAACCCTTTTTTGTCAAAAATTAGGTTTAAAATATATGGGAGTTTCTTATACATGGATAGTATTATAATCCCTTACAAAACCTTTTTTCTAGATTTTTAAGCCCCCAAAATTAGGGGGTTCCTTATACACGTTAAAATACGGTTTGTTATAAACCTGTCTAGCATATTTTAACATAACAGCAAAATAAACTTAACTGACATACACTGATCAGGTACATCTTATGCATATTATAGTAGTAATTAGCAATATTTTGCCATTATTTGAGCTGGAATTTCATTAGTAGTGTGTTTAATTGTATTATCCCACTTGTCATTGGGATGATTGTTGAAAGACTACTGAAGAAGTAAACACCCAAGGACGAATACCAGAACCAGCCCTGTGAATGTTGAAGCAACATCCTTTATATCAAGGGTATAAAGTAGAAACCTTTATTTCCTTGATAACTTTTTATGTATTTTGTTTACAAGTGTTGGCTTTGCTTCAATATATATATATAACATGTATTGTGAAAATTTTTTATGTGTTGAACCAAAACCAGTACTTGTAACCTACAGACATATTGCTAGGTAGTCTTATACTGCAAGTAGAGATCAAAATCTTTATTTTGAGTGGAAATTTTAGAGGTCACGAGCATACATAGTCAAACAGTTTATCTATATCAGTGTCATCAATTACTTCATATAAATATTTCTGTATAGGCACAGGCATGGCTGTGTGGTTAAGAAACTCGCTTTGCAACCACATGGTTTTGGGTTCAATCCGATTACATGGCACCTTGGGCAAGTGTCTTCTACTACAGACTAATGCTTTGTGAGTGAATCTGGTAGGCAGAAACTGTGTCAAAGCCTGTCGTGTGTGTGTGTGTGTATATATATATATATATATATATATATATATATAGATATAATGTGTGTCTTTGGTGTTTATGTTTATCTCTGTAACTTAATGGTTTGACAAAAGAGACCGATAGAACGTGTACCAGGTCAATCTGTTCATCAATCCAACTAAAATCCTTTCAAGATGGTGTCCCAACATAGCTGCAGTTCAATGATTAAAACAAATAAATGATAAAAGATGTAATGTGGAAAGCCAGAGAGATTTAAATTTATGAAGACTTTGTGTCAAAGGCCTTTCTACTCTTCCCCCAACCCACCACATGTCTTTGCTGTTAATAAAGATGACCTATGCAACAATTTGGATAACGTTCAAAATGTTTTATTTTTTAGACATCAACAAATTTTTGTGGATGGTTCGGATTGGTGGCAGCACGGAGAGAGGTACTCATATCAAAGAATCCGACTACTATACTCCACAGGGAGAATTCAGAATTGATAAAGAAGGCTCCCCAGTCCTTCTTAACTGCCTTATGTACAAGATGTGTTACTATCAGTTTGGTTCTGTTTACACTGAATCAGGTAACCCTATTTTTTAAATTTCTATTTTATATTTCTGTTTTTATTGCTTTACATCCAATGTTTCTTATTAACATTATTAGATTAAAATTATCTAAATTTGATATATTAGATTATTTACTGAATGTTGGCTCTGTTTTGTGATTTATCTAACCCTAACTCCAAATTTGTTTCCATGTCTAAATACTGTTTCACCTCCATTAATTAACCCATTACCTCCCATAATTCTATTAACTGGAATTTTTTTAATGAAACTTCGATTTCTAGCATAAAACAGCCTTAGAAACACGCTGGAATGATCAAAATAACATTTTAAATAAAAATAAGCGAGATATTGGGTGAAAAATTAGCAAACTTCATTTGAATATCTGAGAAATATACCTAGTAGATATAGCAAAAAGGTTAGATATGTGTAAATATTGACAGATAATTACGAAATTTGTAATTTTTAAGTGATCTCATATGAGATCACTGGTAGGTAATGGGTTAAGTTAGCTTAATTGCAAATAGTTATGAAAATTTGAACATTTTTCATTTTGTTGTTATAAGTGTTTCTTCAAACTTCTTATTACCAGAATGAAGTCAGGCTGTATGTTGCCAGAGTATGAGATGCTTTGGCATCCCTGATTCAGTGCTGACTTATTTGTCATCAGACATTTTAGTGTTTCTCTCATTCTCTCTCTCTCTCTTTCTTTCTGTTTATGTTTGTGAGCATGTTTCTGTTTATGTGTCAGAGGAGAGGGAAAATGTTTATGCCAAACATATTCAGTTAACATATTGTAAGGCCTCTCTCTCTCCTTTCTGTTTGTATGTATGTACTATTGTGTGTGTGTGTGTGTGTGTGTGTGTGTGTGATTACCTACTGCACCAAAAATTACTGTCCTCAAAACTGGTTCAATGTCCAGTCACTTGTGCCAAATCATCAGCATCCAAATAGCCATCCCCCATTTGTCTCATCCTGGATTAGCCACATGTCAATTCCTACCTCTAGGAATGATATCCAGCTGTATTTAACCACTGTCTATTGTAACGAGAAAGAGAGAGTGTGTGTGTGACACATTAGCTATTTTATAATCATTAAGAGTACAAATATCAGTGTTTGTAAGAGAAACTTAAACTAAGATATTGAACTGAACATGTAAATGTCAGATTGCTACATGTTGCAATCATCAAATCTAGCTATAGAAAACTGGATGGAAAAATCATAAACTATAAATAGACATATCTTGATATGCTTAGCAGTAACACACTAGGTGGTATTAAAAAAAATATTTTAAAATCTACTTATGTCCTAATTTTCTTTTTAATTCATTTATTTCAGGGAAACCCACAGGTTATGACAGGGTTCGCAATGCTGAAATTGGCAACAAAGATTTTGAACTAGATGTCTTAGAAGAGGCCTATACCACTGAGCACTGGTTAGTTCGTATCTACAAAGTGAAAGACCTTGAAAACCGCGGTGTATAACGATGCAAGTGAGCAAAAGTAATGTTCTGTAGAGCAAGTCGCTAGCATTCATCTGCTGAAAGACAAATCTAAGAAGTTCTTCATTTCATTTACATCTCAGACATATCGCACAATATCAAACAAATTCCTGATGTTTTCATTAAAGCTCTTCAGTTTAAAACTACAGACCTAATTTCTATTGTTCTCTTCATTATTTGTTGATCTATTCCAGGCATGAGCAACCATTTCCAAGAAGTGGGGCTGCATGAGACTTTACTCATCATCAGGTGGGCCACGATACTAAAAAAATGTTTAAGGTAATTTTTCAACAGGTGTGCCATTCAGAAACTGTCGTGGACCTTTGCTCATTACTGATCTATTCTATCAGCTTGCTCAAAAGTTATGTTTTTTAAGAATTACTCAAGATCTCAGACTGAGCAGATTTAATTACATGTTCCTTCTGGAGTAAATCCCCCCTACTTTAAGATACACACACCATCTAGCATTTAGTTATGGGATTAAAGAAGAGTTTAGCTAGTAAAAGTTTGGATATGTGTTAAAACATGCCCATCACTAAGGGGAGCACTTGGCAGCACTGCCCCCGCTCACTATTCAATGATGCACCCTCAGGTTTAGTAAATACAGTTTACAAAAACCTTCCCCTGCAATACAAATTAATGGCCACCAAGAATATTCTGAAGCACCCCCAGGCATCAGTGTCTGGTGACTATGGTGACTAGCCAGCTCCAGTTTTGTCAAACTTACAATAACTGAAGATTTGAGTATATTATCTGACTTAAATTCTATCCGCTTTTCTCTCTCCCTCAGATGCGTATGTACACACACACACACACACACACACACACTCTCTCTCTCTCTCTCTCTCTTGAACACTCGCTTCTTACATAGACTGTTTGTGTAACTCACAACATTTTGATTTCAGCCATTGTAGCTTGCTTTACACTTTTTGTTATATAATATATTTCTTACTGATATATGCCTCAGTGCACACACATCAAACAATATTTTTAAGTATAAATTATTCTTCCAGTCAATATTAAACTGGAAGACAGTAATCAAAGCTCTGAGATTTCTTGGTGCAAGTTTTGTGTTTCAATTCTTTATTCTTACTGCTGAACTTGAAGCTTTGTCTTCCATTTGCATTCATTTTCCTTTATCTTTCTCTCTGTGGAGTGGGGTTTTATTGTTATGATGGGGCACAATAAGCTGAGAAACTGTTTTAAGATAGCATTAAGTTTCAAATCTTGTGTTGAAGTGTCATCTGCTATAAAAATTATGTGTGTGCATATGTATATATATGCATGTGTATACGCACATGTGTGTATGTATATATATATACACACACACACATAATTTTATGTCAAGATAAAATAGGTACCTGCAAGGCGGTGAGCTGGCAGAAACATTAGCACACCGGGCGAAATGCTTAGTGGTATTTCGTCTGCCGTTACGTTCTGAGTTCAAATTCCGCCGAGGTTGACTTTGCCTTTCATCCTTTCGGGGTCGATAAATTAAGTACCAGATACGTACTGGGGTCAATGTAATCGACTTAATCCCTTTGTCTGTCCTTGTTTGTCCCCTCTATGTTTAGCTCCTTGTGGGCAATAAAGAAATAAAAATAGGTACCTGCTGAGTGCTAGAGTCAATGTAATCAACTAGATTCATTTCCCCAAAACTTCAGGCCCTGTGTTTATGCTGGGCAAAATGCTCTGACATTTCGTCTATTCTTACACCCTGAGTTCAAATTCCACTGAGGTTGACTTTGCCTTTCATCCCTTTTGGGGTCAATGAAATAAGTACCAGTTAAGCACTGAGGTTAATGTAAGTGATTTATCCCCTCTCCAAAATTGCTGGCCTTGTGCCAAAATTTGAAATTATTATTATTATTATTATTATTATTTCACTGAAGTCGACTTCGCCTGTCATCCTTTTCAGGGTTGATAAATTAAGTACCCAAAATTTTAGGCCTTGCACCTAAAAATAGAAAGGATTATTATTATTATTATTATTATTATTATTATTATTATTATTATTATTATTAGTTGAAATTCTGCCGAGGTTGACTTTGCCTTTCATCCTTTCAAGGTCGGTGAAACAAGTACCAGTTACACACTGGGGTCGATATAATCATTTGCCCCCTCCTCCAAAATTTCAGGTCTTGTGCCTATAGTAGAAAGGATTGTTATTATTATTATTATTATTAAGACTGCAAGCTGGCAGAATCATTAGTACATTGGGCAAAATGCTTAACTATTTTGCCCACCGCTACGTTCTGAGTTCAAATTCCGCCGAGGTTGACTTTGCCTTTCATCCTTTCAAGGTCAGTGAAATAAGTACCAGTTACGCACTGAGGTCGATGTAATCGACTTACCCCCTCCTCCAAAACTTCAGGCCTTGTGTCTATAGTAGAAAAGATTATTATTATTATTATTATTATTATTATTATTATCAAAGTAGCAAGCTGGCAGAATCATTTCAAAATGCTTTGTGTAATTTCTTCTGTCTTTATATTCTGGGTTCAAATTCAGCCAAGGTTGTCTTTGCTTTCATCCTTCCAGGGTTGATAAAATAAGCATCAGTTAATCAGTGGGGCTGAGTTAATCAACTGGCCCCTGCTCCCAAAATTTCAGGCTTTGTACCTATAGTACCAAGGATTATTATGAAGGCAATGAGCTGGCAGACTCATTAGCATGTTGGACAAAAATGTTTAGCGGCATTTCTTTCAGTTATGCTCTGAGTTCAAATCCCACCCAGGGTCAATTTTTGCCTTTTTATCCTTTTAGGGCTGATAAAATAAGTACCTGTTGACTACTGAGGTCAATGTAATTGACTAAGCCCCTTGCCTAAAATTGCTGACCTTGTGCCAAAATTTGAAACCATTATTATTATTATTATTTTTTTTTTTTTTTGGTGGTGGTGGTTGTTATGCGAGGTGATGGTTTGGCAGAACTATTTGAGCATCAGACAAATGCTTTTCAATGGTACTGACCAGCTTTTCTCTTCTCAAAACTTTTGGCCTTGTGCCTAAATTAGAAAAAATCATTATCATTGTACAAGATGGTGGATTGGCAAAAATCATTAGAGCATCAATCAGACTACAAATTCTTTGCAGTATGTTTTGGCTCTTTATATTCTAAGTTCAAATCCCACCGAATCATTTTTTACCTTTGGGGGAAGTTCAATACAATAAAGTACCAGTCATGTACTTGAGTCAATGATATCAAACAACTCCCTTGCTCCTTAAGATTTCAGGCCTTGTGCCTGCACTAGAAACTATTGTTATTGTGCACCAGTTATTTAATTTTTTTTTTTTTTTTTGTCTTTGTTACTTCAGTTTTTTTCCATTATTTGGTCAGTTTGTCTTAGAAATATCCACCATTCATCATCAAAATTGGAAAGCTCTCCTCTTATGGAAAAGTCTGTGCTTTATGTTAAGACTCTGCTCTACTTTATCAATTTACAACTAAATAAATAAAAAAAAAAATTTAATTTTTGTATAATTTTGATTATATGAAATAAATTTTAAAATATATACAGTAGTTGTTGTAATTATTATTATTATTATTATTATTATTATTATTATTATTATTAATGAGGGTGGTGAGCTGGCAGAAATGTCTGCATGCTGGGCAAAATACTAAGTGGCATTTTCCCCATCTTTATGTTCTAAGTTCAAATTCTGCCCAGATCGACTTTCGGGGTCAAATATATAAGTACCAGTTGAGTACTGAAGTCAATGTAATCGACTAGCCCTTCAGCACCACCATCTCCCTCAAACTTGCTGGCCTTGTGCCAAAATTTGAATTCATTATAATTATTATTATTATTATTATTATTATATAAGGTGGTGAGCTGGCAGAATTGTTAAAGTGTTGGACGAAATGCTTAGCAGTATTTCACCCATTGCTCCATTCTGAGTTCAAATTTACCTTTCATCCTTTCGGGGGTTGATTAAAGAAGTACCAGTTATGCACTGGGGACGATGTAATCGACTAGTCTCCTCCCCCCAAATTTCAGGCCTTGTGTCTATAACAGAAAGGATTATTATTATTATTATTATTATTATTGTCAGGGCAATAATTTGGCAGAATCATTAGTGAGTTGGGGAAAACTGCTTTGCAGAATTTCTTGTGAGCTCAAATCGTACTGAGGTCAACTTGCTTTTGTTTCTCTGGTGGATTGGCTGAATCATTGGGGCATTAGAAAATTGCTTTGCTGTATTCCTTCTGGCTCTTTACATTCTGAGTTCAAATCCTATCAAGGACAGTTTTGCCTCTCTTCCCACCAAAGTCAATAAAATAAAATACCAGTTAAGTCCCTGGCATCATGGCATCCACTGACCCTTTTCTTTCAAAATTACTGACCTTGTGCCTAAATGCGAAACGATTATTATTGCCAGAATCGGTAGTGCATTGAAAAAATGTTTTGTGGTATTTGTTCTGGTTCTTTAGGTTCTGATTTCAAATCCCACCAAGGTTAACTATGCCTCTCATCTGTTTGGGGTCAATAAAATACTTGTCAAGTGTGTGTGTGTGGTGGTGGCAGGCCAGTTCTTACTCTTTCTTTTCAAAACTTTAGGACTTGTGTCTTAAGCAGAAATAATGTTATTATTGCCAGATGGATTACAGAACCATGTAAAATATTGGTTCCTTTTGGTTAGGTACCAAAACAGATAGGACCATTTAAAAAATTTATGGAAGAAAAATAAATTCCACTAAGTTGATTTACCTTGAGAAGTGAACGATCTAACGTTTTGGACAGTTGTCCTTCTTCAGAGAAAATTTGAAAAGCCTTAATATCTTGTGAGGAGAGGGGCTGGGAAGAGCTAGTGTATGTAGTGACGGAGGAGTAGTCAAAGTCTATATCAAAAGCAAGGTCAGTTGAAACGAGGGAGACAGTGCAAACTAGGTCAGGTAAGATAGGAGATAACTGTGAAAGAAGCGATTGGCAAAAGCGATGGTGCTGCCAGAGTAAATGTGAAAAGAAGATGCAAAGAAGAAAAGTCGTAAGACTGAGAGCCTGAACTTTTGTAGCAGAGCTATGTAGAGTACGTGAAGATGTCATTAGGGACAGAGATATCTAGAAAGTTCATGGATGTGTTAGAAAAGGTGGACATAAATTCCAGATTGAAGTGATAATTATTGATAAAGATAGGAAAAGTAAGAGTTGCTCTAAGGTTAATGATGTGGTACCAACGCAGTCATCTGTGTAACGGCCGTATAACAGAGGGATCAGTCAAGTAATACGAGTGAAAGAATGGAATTTATTGAGGTTAAAAACAAATTCGCATAATTGAGGTATATCTTAGTACTTATTGACACCCCATTCATCTGTTATAAATCAGCGGAGAAAGAGAAGTACTTTGAAGTAGAGATAAGTTCAGTAAGGTGGGAAAGTTCAGAAGTGATAAATTTTAATGTGGTACAGCGGTCGTAAAATGTATTTAAGCCTGAAAGGCCATTGTCATAGTAAATGTCAAGGAAACAGTCCGAAATCACGTAGGGACACATCTGTAGTACGTGTGAATGGAAAGAGACGAAACCCCCTAAGATCGAACGCTTAATGCAAGAGAGGGGTAAGTATTCAAGCACCCTGTAGCAGTGTATCAAGTTTAGGAGTGATGCGAGGAAAATTCAAGACATTTACACGTTTAAGTGTTGATCAGAACATCGAAAAACTGTCGATTCAAATGATGAATGTGCAATGGGCGAGCACAAGGTTGCACAGAGAGAGGGGGAGGGTCGAAGGAAAGTAGACAGCAGGAATGTCTGGTGTCACGACTCAGACTGAATGATCTGGTGTACATTCACACGTACTACAGGCGTGTCTCAGATGTGCATTTAGAGTGAGGAGTTCTTTCGAGACATTCAGTTTTCCTTCAAAACAAGATACATAATTACGTGATTTCGGAATTTTTTCTCTGACATTTACTATGTAATCGACTTGCCCCCGCCTTCGAAAATATTGGCCTTGGGACAAAATGTGAAGCGAATATTTCATTTCTAAGTATTCAAAATTTATTTCTAAACTAATACTTTAACGCTCTGCTATTTAAGTTCTTTCCTTGTATGCTTTTTTTTTTATTTCTTAATTACTCTTTTTTCAAAAGTAATATTCTGGAAGACAACATCACCGAAGTGTATTTTCCTTGTTTCCCCTTCAGCTTCTGTCTGTGATGTTCCATCATAAAGTACATCACATCCGAGCCTTTTCTCCCAAGGTCAACCAGTAATCACTGGTGACAGGATACACACATAGCAACTCACTTGACCGATTGTCCAGTACTCTGTTGACACAGCTATCCATGGCTCTTGTCAGTAATAGCAGGTAATTAGGTACGTTGGTCATTTAATGGCAGAATTTTCTAAGAAACAGAGAGTGAGAGTTGAGAAAGATTGCAGCTACTATTATCTGCTCAGTAGAACAATCTGGACATTGGGTTACTGTCGTATTATTGTTTTCAATAATAAATGAACCAGGCAGATCTTATACATGTTTTATCTTTTATTCGCATGAAAGAACTCACTTATTTATATACAGCAGGCCTGGCCAACTCGAATTACATTGCGGGCCACTTTAATCACAACATGTCTTTTGAGGACCGCTTGTATACCTAATAGACAAATAATCAAATTACAGAATCAAGAATTTTTCATACTTTCCGTTTGTTTAAAATTATTGCTTTATTGCAACTTATAAATTTTAATTTTATTTTGAAACAAATGTTTTACACAAATAATTTTGTTTTGAAATTAAACACAATACTTCAAGAAAGTATCAAGCGGGCCGCAAGATAAAAGTCTGCGGGCCTCAGGTTGACCAGCCCTCATATACAGTAAAGCCTCGATATATGAGTTAATTTGTTCCTGGAGAGCGCTCGTAAAGCGAAAACTCGTAAAACAGAGCAATAATGTTCCCATTGTAGCAATGTTATAAATCGTAAATCGTTCTCAGAAAAATATTTTACCTATAAAATTTATAATACTCGTAAATAAATGGCAATAAAACAACAGTAGAATGTAAAGAATATTTTATGTAAAGTAAAAAGAATGTAAAGATAATTTATAATAAAAAATATTATTATTATCGTTTTCTGAATCA
>NC_068984.1:130880822-130882211 GCF_001194135.2 Octopus bimaculoides | reverse complement strand
CATGGCTGTTTGGTCGGAAGCCTACTTCCCAACCGTTTGGTTTCGGATTTAAACCTACTGCTCCGGCCCGACGAAAACTTTGTGAGTGGATTTAGTAGACAGAAACTGAGAGAAGCCAGTTAAGGCGGCGAGCTGGCAGAAACGTTAGCACGCCGGACGAAATGCTTTGCGGTATTTCGTCTGCCGTTACGTTCTGAGTTCAAATTCCGCCGAGGTCGACTTTGCCTTTTATCTTTCGGGGTCGTTAAATTAAGTACCAGTTACGCACTGGGGTCGATGTAATCGACTTAATCCCTTTGTCTGTCCTTGTTTGTCACCTCTATGTTTAGCCCCTTGTGGGGCAATAAAGAAATAAGAAACTGAGAGAAACCTGTCGTATATATATATATATATGTACGTGTGTGGGAGGGGTGCGTGTGTGTGCGTGCGCGCGTGCGTGTTTTGTCTGCCTCTCACCGACTGACAACCGATGTTGGTCTGCTACGTCCCAGTGACTTAGCGGTTCGTAAAAAAAAAGCGAATAAGTACCAGACTGAGTTGACAATATAATTGCCACTTGAGTACTGGAGTTAGTTTCTCTGACTACACCTATCCTCACAAATTTGAGGTCTTGCTCCGGTATTAGAAATTGATATTTTGAAACGCAAAGAGCGGCAGAGTAACATAAATGGTAGACTGCTCTCCGTTGAATTAGATTATCTTCCTTTGCAGACTAACAGAGTCGGACATACATTTTCATCTTTCCAGCGTCAATAAACTAACGAAGAGCCACATATTGAGGATTATTCTTCAAATCTGCGGTGTGTACCAGAATGAGATGATACAGAAAACACAAACAGAAATGTTCAATTTGTAGTTATCCATAATCCAATAAACTGCAGCGTCCTACTTTCGGGAAACTAACAATTTCATTTCTACAGCGATCATCAAGTCTCAGAAAAGACAACTGCCAAATAAAAGTTTCTTAACAAAGTCGAAATTTACTTAGGAAGAAGAAATAATGCAGGTTGCGAAATGTGGACACCTTCGTTGTGGGACGTGTTATTTAATTGAAAAGAGTAAAATCAAGAAGTTCAAGAATAGGCAGGAATTGAAGGTCAACGCAGATATAAAGTGAAAAAAAAAAAAAAATCATATTCACTGCATCACAAATCCGCAGTGCAATGAGAACTATATCGGACAAACAGGAATAATGAACCGAATCAGGATACATAAACAAGAAAGCAAAAATCTAACAAAGGCTAGCTGCTGTTACGAATGTTCCATGTAGTATAACATTTAGACATTTGTACGAATAAGAAATTTGAAATATTCTCTTTTTCGAAATAAAGGAAGAAAAAGATCTATTATGAAACTCACAAGAATATTTTATAAAGATTTTCAATCCGA
>NC_068984.1:130875201-130876819 GCF_001194135.2 Octopus bimaculoides | reverse complement strand
AGTCTCCCTCTACTCTATTTCGATCTATCGCTAGTTCTTTACTAAACCTAATAGATTCCGATTTGATTGCCATTTTCAGGGCAAACCACCAGCGGTTGTTAACGATGGCTCCTGTTAACGCCCTCTTAATTAATTCGCTAATCCGGTTCCTGTAAACCTGCCGCGCTAAGAGCGAAGCGTTCAGTTTCCAGTAACCGGGACCCTGCCTATGTGTCTTATCTAAGTCGAGCGTACACGTCACAAACTTGTGATCTGTGTAGCTGACTATTTTAAATTGTGGACATCCTAGATAGATAGATAGATAGATAGATAGATAGATAGATAGATAGATAGATAGATAGATAGATAGACAAGCAGATAGATGGACGGACAGACGGATGGATGGCTGGATTGACTGAGAGATAGAAAAACAGATAGATATAGTTCAGGTTTAATTGCTGTAAAGTTTACAGTTAATCAACACATATTTTCAGTCCCATGGCCATGTTTGGCCTTCCATCTGTATAAGCGTAAACCAAGGTTTCGTAGAGTGCTGGATCATGTCTCTTGAGGTATTCCCGTGCGCTTTTCTCATTAGGACACACTCTGTTGGTACCGCACCTGATAACAGAGAAGATAGAGTTTTAACAGACAAGGGAAGATTTTAGTCGTCGTCGTCGTCGTCGTCGTTGCCGCCACCGCCGCAGGTAGACACGTAGGTAGACGGACGGTCGGACAGACAGGCAGAAAAAATGAACGGACAGGCGGACAGACGGACAGACGGACAGACGGACAGACGGACAGACGGACGGACAGCTGGACAGACGGACAGACAGACAGACAGACAGACAGACAGACGGACGGACGGACAGACAGATAGATAGATAGACGGACAGACGGACAGACAGACAGACAGACAGACGGACGGACAGACAGACAGACAGACGGACAGTACACAAAGGAAGTACACTATTCAGCTGTGTCTCGCTGAAATCTCATTTTTTGAAGCGATGAAACAATCTTACAGGACAGTCGAGAGGGAGAAGCGGATAATTAGACAGACACAGAAAGACAAGCAAATTTAAACAGCGAGTGGCGTAAAACAAGAGACAAGCAGACAGATTTGCAGAACCATTTGTTACTTACATATTCATACCGCCTGTTACGTCCGTCCTTTTGGAGTCTAAGAAAAATGCTTCTGTTGCTTCTGCAAAGTATTCATGGGCATTCGCCATAGCATAAGTACCGAGGGTCCACAGTTGTCTATTATAGGCATTTCTGTAAGCAGCCCCAATCTGTACGGAAAAAAAATATGTTGAATTAGAAATTAGGCTACTAAAAATAACAAAATGTCTTCTATATTTATGCATAAAGAGGACAGAGGTAACCTGGAGTGTTTCTGCTTAGAATACTTGAATGTGGCAGTGAGCTTCCTTCAGGCCTGGATTTGGAATGCAAGGACGCCTTCCGCCAATTTTAAGCTCAGGTACTTTCGTTATATGCACGTAGCTGTCATTTCCCATTTTGATCTTCTTTGTGACCCCATCACATTCGACAGGGAGTTGCACAAATTGTTGGTGATGGAAAAAGCGTTGTTGTAACCATTGTATGTACCGTAAATACTGCCGTACCTTTGCTG